>NW_027133517.1:0-8797 GCF_026122565.2 Emydura macquarii macquarii
CTCATTCCTGTGAGCAGGTCCCATTCACCCAGCCTGGCCCATCGCTCACACAGCCCTGGGGCTGGGCTCTCACTCCCCTGCTCCAGCTCTCCATGTGGGGCCCCAGCAGGGCAGGTAAGTCTCTGGCACTGATCGCTGTATGTAGCAGGGAGGGGGATGCGGAGCTATTTATCTCTCGCCCTGAATCTCGGGGACAGCAGCCGGCTGCAGATGCGGCTCCTCTGCCCCTGCCCAGCAGCAGCTCCCACAGACACTGGAGTGACTGGCGCCGGCCTGGAGACTGCGAGGGGGTCGCAGAGGCACAGTCTCTCTGGGCCCCAGGACATGGAGGGCGTCTGTGTTCAAAGGCACTTGGATCTCGGGTATTTCTGACCAGCTATTGGCCTTTGCTGGCAGCGCTGCCCACCTGGGACCTCCCACAGCGATGGCCAGGCTGCCCAGCAAGGCACAGGAGAGACAAAGGGGGGGTTGGCACAAGAAGGCGAGAGCCCCGGCCCTCTCGCCCTCCCGGCAGCTCCCTGCCCCTCCACTAGAGACACCAGAGGGGCTGGCAGTCGGTCAGTCCCCAGGGGGAGGGAGTTGCCCAGGGGGAGGGGCAACGGGCTGGGCAGGGCCAGGCCCCCTGGGGAGGGCAATAAAGGGGGGGGAGAGGATGTCAGGGGCTGGCTGCTGTCAGACATAGGGATCGTCTGTTCCGTGCTGACCAGGCTCTGGGCTGCGGTCTGTGCTGCTCCCTCCTCTGCTGCTGCTGCTCCCTGAGCCACCCCAGTCCCAGCGCAGGGCGTGAGCAGACGAGGGGACAGGCTGAGGCTTTGCAGGCCCATGGAGGGAGCAGAGAGAGGAGATGCTGAGAACACAAACAAATCAGTGGTTTCACTTATCACCTTGCCTTATGCTGGTGTAACTTTCCCACCTGGACAAGCCTCGATATAGCTGCACCCACAGAAGCAGTTGTACTGTTGTAACTACACTAATAGAGTTAAAGCATCACAATGTGTGTGTGGACAAGGCTGTGCAGTGACTAGAGAGCTGGTGAATCACACTGGAGACAAAAGAGGAAGAAGGGTTTAGAGTCAGAATTGTCAAACACTTATTTAACATCAACAGCTACTGAACATTGAGTAACTAAAACGTCTGTAAAAGATTCACCATCTGCAGCTCTTTAATGAAGGAGTTTAGCTCAAAGTAAATCTTCCTGGAGCCTTCCCAAGAGTTCTCCAACAAAGCCAGTGAAGACGCGACCTGCCATTCCTACATTATAAAACCAGCAGAAAGAACACTCCCCCAACCACTAAGCAGAAAAAACAAAAAAAGGCCCAGTTCATTTTTAAAAACCTCCTTTAAAATTCCTTTGGTGTTTCTGTTGCACATTCAGGCTTGGCAACATGAGTCAAAAATGATGACAGGAAACTGTCCCAGACGTGCTGTCCTGCTCAATGTCTGCCCCATTATTTCTCCATCGTATCTTGTTTGATTTGCCCCAAACTTTCCAGAAACATTCTACCCAAGATCCTGCACGTGAAATTACTATGGAGAAGTTTGATGTTGTGGCAGGGAGAGACCAACAAAGTCAGGCACGCAGGGAATCTGGCTTCATCCTTGATTTTTCCAGATAAAAGCCAGACACTTGCCTTCCATCGTGGGATTGCCGACCTCTCACCATACTCATCTTCACAGACTCTGTCACATCCTGCTTGGGAAGTTCCAGGACTTCTCAGAGTTTCACCTGCCAGCAAAAAATAAGCAAAGTTTTCCTGCAACTTACAAGGGTGAGCAACATATCCCCATGTGGATTTCACACCAAGAACGTCTCCAACAAATAAATAAGGGAGAAGAAGGCGAAAGAGACCTGCAGGATCCTGGATAAATACTGAGAGACTAGAGATTCCCATCTTGTCCTCTGGGCAGCCTCCTGGATGGGAACTGCAGTGTGAGCCAGAGATCCTGGCACTGCTTGCAGACTACACAGATGGGGCTTGAACCTCTCTACAGAAGAACTGTAAACTCTCCTGATGTTTCTCACACCTGCTGTCCCCGCCTGGGGCCCTGGCTGCCCCTAATCTTAGTTGTTTAATTTTGCACATTCCCCTGCTGTCTGTCCAGCTGGAAGTCCCAGTCCCCAGAGGATTTTTCCTGAACTAGCAACAAGGCAAGTCTCTCCCGAACTCCTCCCAGCAGCGAGTGACTGAGACCCAGCAGAAGACCCACAGTTCATCATGACAGGATCCTGTAAATAGCCTGCCCAGGTGAGTTCCTCCTGGAGATGGAGCCGGGGGGTTTCCCACAGCCGTGGCACCTGGTCTCTGCCCCATGAAACCAGCTACAGGCTGAGCAGCCAGAACGCCCTGAGCTCGGCCACTTTAGAGTCTCTCCACAATTTCTCTTGCTTCTCCCAAAATCTCTCATTAGACTCTTGCCCTTTGCACTGGCCTCTCCAGCGCGACTCACCAGAGGCTGCTGCTCAGGGCACCCGGCCTTGTAGAGACCTGCCACCACCAACCAACAGACGCAGTCACGGTGAGAGCTCTGCCCTCCCGCTCCCCAGCCTGCTCTGGGCAGGGCAGGGCACCTACCAGGAGCCTCCCACTCTCTTTGTCCCCCTTGGATTTCAGTCCCTGGAGCTCTTCTCTCTCCTCCCTCACATGCTGCAGGCGGCTCAGGCTTTGCTCCTGCAAACACAGACAAGGGCTCTGGGGGCTGGTTTGGGTTCCTTGGTTTGTGCCCTGTGATAATATTGTCACTGAGCAGAGTGAGTCTGGGGGAGCACGTCCCCCTTCCCCAACCCACTGAAAAAGTGACCCCAGCTCTAAGGGGAGGGTTTGCCCACCTTGCATTTTAGTTTTTGCTGACATGAAGATCTGAAGTTGATTTTTGTTTAACTGACATGGTCAACTTTTCACTGACATCACTAAAAATATCACAAACACAATCATGTCTTAGAAGTGTCCCTATTCCCAGTGTTCCATACACAGGAATTCAGAATTACACGATTGTTTTAGCTGCACTTAATTGATCAGTCGGGTTCATTGGGTGTGTGCAATAATAGAAAACAGGAAATTGATAGCAGCAGGATCAGTGTCATTTTATGATACAAGAAATGATTCTGAACGACGACAATCAGTGTCAAAACACAATATTTCTACCCAATTTCATGGACAGTTTCATTCATTTACGGGTTTATGGACAGTGTTAAAATTGTACATTTTTTACTGACCATCTGTACATTGATGGACGGTTGACAACACTTAGGAGACACCCAGAGCGGCTGGGTCCAGCCCAGTGCCAATGTCTCCAGGAACGTGACTGTGTCCCAGCATCGGGCAGTTCCCTGGCTCCAATCCAGGGCTGGTCAGACTAGCCAGGGGGGCCCTGCAGCTTCAGAGAAGCTGACACTAACTCCCAGCCATGGAGATACTGTTCCCTGCCCTCTGCTCCTGGGCAGCCTCCTCGATGGGAAGCACAGTGTGAGCGCGGTGAGCCAGGGATCGGTCACACACCAGGTAGATGGGGTTTGGTCCTCCTCACAGAAATGTTTCACAGCCTCCTGCTCACACACTCTGCCATCCCTTCCCCCCCCCTCCCCCCGGGCTCTTTCATAGTCTGGAGCCTCAGTCATTTCACTAACCAGCTGCATAGCACTGAGAAGAAAGCAGCAGTGTAAAAGGCTGAACCAAGGGGCAGGAAGGGGGAATCTACATAACTGCTGCTGTTCTGTGATGAATATGGAGCATAAAGACTAGTGAAGACATTTGATGGAAGAACCCTGGTGGGCTGTGCCTGCTGCTTAATTCCCAGAGAGGTTCCAGGAGCAGAAGGGGCAGCCCAGTCACCAGCAGATATTTACAAATGAACAGTGTCTGCATTGCTTTTATGACACGTAATGCTGTAAGTTGTGAGTGACAACACATTTTGTCTTTTCATACAGCAAAAACTATTTTGTACATTAACCTATTTACCAGCCTATTTTCTCATGCAACACCACAATTATTCAATTACCCATCATTTCAGTGGGAAATAGGCAGAGGAACAGGTATTTTTGAAAGAAATTTATGGACAAAAAAGATCTATTTGCAGCTTCACCTTTCCCTGTGTAAAATACTGAGAACAACATGTAGCTTCACCAGCTGGTGTCACCTAGAAACCAGCCGACTGGATGAAAACCCAAACGAATCCATCACAGGTTAATTTTAAGCTATTTATTTTTGAATAAGCAAGGTAAGGAGAGGGTGCGCTGCCATGAACTGAATATTGTGAATAAATCTTCAGAATTGAAAGTGTTCATACCGAAACAAGGACACTACAAAAAGCAGGCATAGCAATGCCATGTGATGTGCCTCCCCTCAGACTTTGCTCATAGATTCACTCACTAATGTCAAGAAATGAGACCAGTCAGTCGTTTCTTACAGAAGCATTCCAGAAGGTGGTGGATGAAACTCAGAAATTGGGATGAATTTCTTGAAGCAGCTTTATAGTTTAGAGCATAGACCTCCTCTGACAACAAAAATATCACTCTTTGGACTGATGTATGGCTAAGAAGGAAGGTTTCCCAGTGAATTTTCACACAATTTCATGAGAAGTGACCACAGCTTTAATGCAATTAAGTTAGTTTGTGATTATTCAGTGAAGAAATACAACCCCTTCTCCATTTATTTTCCAAACCACATTTGCTGTGTCCTGATAACCAAGAACACAGAGAGCCCGGCAGTACCTGGAAATCAATAGTGGCTATGAACAGTACATTGGCGGTGGACAATTATTCAAAACAAAAAGAAACCAAAAAAAGGATGTCTACAAATCTGTTTAGAAGCATGTTGTGGAAATGTAAATTAACATATTGACACCTTGTTACCGCAAAGGCACTTTTAAAATTAGAACAATCTCTTTTTTCCTCTCCAGATTTTACACTGAAATTTCACAGGGGTAGAAATTCTGACAGGAGTGACTGATCCCCGTCCGTCACCGTCTGCTACCCCTGGGTCAGGGGACGGGGAAAGGGAAGGGGCAGCAAATTGATGGGGCAGCAGAAGACACGAGCTGTCTGTCCGTATTTTCTACCAGTATCACCCTGTGCTGGGAGCCGTTTGTTGCACTGCACTGGGGTGGGGCAAACACATGGGGAATGGGGAAAAGCTGTTTTGATTCTTTCCCGTAAGTGGGGCCCATTCACCCAGCCTGGTTCATCGCTCACACAGCCCTGGGGCTGGCTCTCCCCACTCTCCCATCTCTTCCCATCCTCCCCCCATCATGCTGGGACCAGCTCCCCCCACAGACTGAGGCTGCAGCGCAGAGCGACCCGTACAGCAGGGCCCTGGCGCTCTCACACCTGCCCCTGCCTGCCCCCTGTGGCCGTTTCACTCCCCACCATGGGTAGAGACTCCCCCAGGGCAGGAAATGCTGGGACCTTCCCCTCGCTCACTGGCACCATTGCATTCACTGGACTCCCTCCCCCCCGTCATTTCTGCCAGGGGCTCTTTCTCCTTGGGGCATCTCTCTCCCCCTTCGTTACATCCCCCCAGAGTCTTTCTCACATCAGCTGGGATCTTCCCTTCCTGCTGCTGCAGCCTCCTCCACACCCCATCTTTAGCATCCACCCCTGACATTGCCCCACCCAATTCACACCCCCTGCCCTGCCCCTCCTTCCCAGTGGCCGGCTCCTCCCACCCCCTTCTCTACCCCCTCCCCCACCCACCTGGTGCTGGGAACTGAGGGCGGGTGACGGGGGGCAGCTGATGCCCTTTATACTCTCCCCCGGGAACAGGCCTGGGGGCTCCTCAGCACTGGGAGGGGACAGGCACTGCCTCCAGCCTGGGCTGGGACTGGGCAGACGATCAGAGGAGCCGCGTTTTTAAACCCACCATGGAAACCAGGACAGAAATAAGGACGAAGCGTCCCGGAGAAGGTGCCAGTGAAAGTGAAGACCCAGGACCTATCAGTCACATTGTAAAATGAGACCTTGCCCGCCTCATAGTCCAGGAAAATCCCCACCCGGCTGGGCCTGATGCTCATGGGGAGGGAGGTTGCGGGGGAGATGAGGGCCTTGTATTCCCCATCCCACAGCCGCACAGCCCAGTATCCATTCCCAAGTGAGAGTTTGCCCTTCCCCTTCCTCCTCACAGATTCCCTACAAACCCCCAGAACCCAGCTAGTCTTGTCTCCCACCTCCACCTCCCAGTAACGCCTCCCGCCCGGGAACCCCTCAGCGCCCAGCACACAGGGACGAGTATCAAATCTCTCAGGATTGTCGGGCAGATCCTGGCATGTGTCTCCGAGTCTCACACGTTTCCGATCCTCAGACAGGACGAGTTTGGGATTTGCCGTGTCTGGATCCAGAGTCACGTCCACTGGGGAGAGAGTCACAGAGTCAGGGCCGGGGCAGGAGCTGGTCAGGGGGATCAAAGGGAAATTAACCTGCGTCCCCGTTAATTACTGTGTATGGGGGCAGCAGAGGACAGGTGGGCCCAGGGGTGAGGGACGGGTAAGGGAGGGGCAGGAGCCAGAAGGCCGAGGGGGAGCAGGAGACGGGTGGAACCAGGGGGCAGAGAGGGGTGAGGGAGGGGGAAGGCCCCAGGAATCTCTGTTGCTCTGGGGCCGTGTGTGGCTGGTTTGTTGCTAAGAGCAGGTCGGTGCCATCCCCACACACACTGGCCAGGCAGCCCTGCCCTGGGGGGCACAGCTGGGACTCTCCATGCTGGCCGGCCCCACAGGCCCCAACTTAGCCAGGCAAACCCCACAGCCAGTCCCTCCCCCAGGGCACGGTCAGAGTGTCTGAGCTAGCCTCACTGGACAAGGCAGTGGGGGGCATTGGGGAGTGTATCTGGTTATTGGAGGGACCAGGGTCGTTGCTAACGAGGCTGGGGCAGGGGGGAGGAGAGGGGCATTTCCTCACTTACTGCCCCCTCCATCTGGGGGAAGCTGCACCAGGTGCCAGTCCCAGCTCACACGCACACAGCACGTCTACACTGGGTGTTTGCACCGACACAGCTGAGACACGGCTGTGCCAGGGGCCGTCACCCCTCCCGTCACTGTGGTTATGGATCAATAATTACAGGGTCACTGAAGCAGGGGGCTGGGCTCTGGGACTCCTGGGTGGGGCCCGACCCACTGGGCTGCAGAGTCATTCTCACTCTCATGCTCTGGCCCAGGGCTTGTGTCAGTATTTAGACACCAAGGGGCATCTGCAGCAGCAGAGATCGAGGGACCCCACCTCAGACACCCCAGAGCCCAAGCTCCAGCCCCAGACACGTCTACACAGCTAATTTTAGTGACATGGTGCAAACCCCACGTCTGTCACCTGGCTCTGAGACTCGCTGCCCTGGGCCGTGTAGACAAACCCTTTGTGTTTATAACTTGAGACTTTTCCCAACATCAAACTCTTCATTTTCGCTTCAGCCAGTCCCCCACTGGGCTCCTCACCCCCCTGTTGCAGGCAGGCCCCTCACCTCCCCACTCTGATCATAGCTCTCCTGCTCTGGGTGAAAATCAGAAAAGCCTGATTTTCATGGAAATCAGTTTTTCCAGTTTTCTGCTTTTCATGAAAATCAGTAGGGAGAGACACAGCGCTGTGCACACGACACAGCGCTCACGCCAGCAAAACTTATGTCACTCAGGGATGTGTTTGTCTCACACCCGTGAGCAAGAAAAGTTTTGCTGACACACGTGCTAGTGTAGACATGGCCTTAAACTCTCAGGGAGAGATTCTGTGCTCGGAGCCTGCAGCCCAGGGGCAGTGAGAGCGAAGGCGGCTTTAAGGATACATGGGTACCTTTACCAGCAGCTAACCAGACTAACGAACTGACTCTCAAAACCCTGAACCTTGCCCTATAGTATTTGACTGCAGCAGAATCTTTCCTTCATCAGGTGTGCACAGAACGGAAAGTTCCCTCTAAAGAGAAGAGCTTGTTGCTAGGTTGCTCCTGACTCTGCCTGTTCTGGATGCCAAAGCAGCCCCCAGTTTAACTCCGGGCTTGTCTGCAGGGGAAGGTTACACCAGTACAAGATAAGGTGGGAATTTAAACCACTCTTGTTATACCGGTGTAACGTCTCACATCAGCGCTCTTATTTCACAGTACGAGTGAATTGTTCTGGTATTGCTGATGCCTTTAGTTCCGTCAGCCTTTCCCTGGGTCCTATGGGCAGCAGCAAGGCCCAGGATCTCTGCAGCACTGTGTGCTGTGGCCCCAACACAACCATCTTGTTCCCAGTCCCATCTCCCATACACCTCACAATAGGGCTTGAGCGTGAGTCCTCAGAGGGCACCTGCAGCTGTTCTCTGCACTGCTGCACTGGAGAAATCCTCACCCGGCTGGATCCAGGCCTTTTGGAGCCATTTTACGCTGCTCTGGTCTTTTTACTGAATGGACCAGGATTCCTTAGTGCTGTTCCTGACTCTGGTCTGACATTGGGCATGTCTCCCTGCCTCAGTTCCCCTTCAGTAAATGGCAACTTCCTCCTTTGGAAAGCATTTGCAAGCTCTGGCTGAATAACTCCATATAAGAGCCAAGTGTTATTCCCTTTTGTAAGGACATGTAATGCTAACAGTTCACAGCCCTGGGGGACAGAGCAGTGATGGGATTCTCGCCAGGAGCAGGTACGTTTACTACAGAGGCTTTTCCAATGTTAAATGATCAAAGGCAGCATCTCTGACTGTAACTGCTCCCTTTTCTAATGGGGGTCTCAGTATTAATCTATTGGTCTCTAGGTATTATAGCACTTTTAGTACCTTTGGCTGGAAGAGCCCAGAGGAATCTGGTGTGTGGATTTAGGAATGGAAAAAGCATGGGTGATTTGGAGGCTGCAG
>NW_027133518.1:0-90051 GCF_026122565.2 Emydura macquarii macquarii
TCTATGATTCTATTCTATGATTCTATCCTTGGCGAGGGGAATTTGCCAGTAGCCCTTGGTCAGGTCCAGGGTGGTCAGGTATCGAGCCTTGCCCAACTGGTCCACTAACTCATCTATGCGTGGGATTGGGTAGGCGTCGAATTTAGAAATCTCATTCAACTTCCTGAAATCATTACAGAACCTCAGTGTGCCATCGGGTTTGGGAACTAGAACGATCGGGCTGGACCACTGGCTGTGGGACTCCTCAATAACCCCAAGTTCCAGCATCCTCCTCACTTCTGTCCGAATTTCTTCTCTCTTGGCCTGGGGTATCCGGTACGGCTTTATCGTTACCTGCACTCCCGGGTTGGTGACGATGTGATGTTCGACCGCCATCGTCCGTCCGGGCTGTTTAGAGAATACGTCCTGGTTTCGTTGGATCATGTCAACAACCTCCTTCCTTTGCTCTGGGGTTAGCTCGGGAGATATCCCCACCTCCTCCTGGGGGACATCTGTCTGGGGGGGTGTCTCTTGGGCGACCAGGTAGACCTCTCGGTCTCGCCAGGGTTTCAGCAGGTTGACGTGGTACAGTTGCACCGGCTTGCGGCGGTCCGGTTGCCTCAACTTGTAGTTTACCTCTCCGACAGCTTCCACCACCTCGTACGGGCCTTGCCAACTGGCCAGGAGCTTGCTTTCTGCTGTCGGCACCAGCACCATCACCCGCTCTCCTGGCTGAAATCTCCGTGCCTTTGCCCGTTGGTTGTAGTAGGTCCGCTGGGCCTCCTGGGCTCTCTCTAGGTGTTCTCGCACTATGGGGGTCACCTGGGCTATCCGCTCCCGCATCTGGGTCACGTGCTCAATGACGTTCTTCCCCGAGTTGAGCTGTTCCTCCCAGTCCTCTTTGGCTATATCTAAGATTCCCTGCGGATGGCGACCATACAATAACTCGAAGGGAGAAAACCCCGTGGACGCCTGGGGGACTTCCCGTATCGCGAACATCAGGTAGGGCAGCAGGGCATCCCAATCCTTCCCATCCTGGGCCACCACTTTCCGTATCATACTCTTAAGGGTACGATTAAACCTCTCAACCAGGCCGTCTGTTTGCGGATGATACACTGAGGTCCGCAGGGCCTGGATGTGGAGCAGGGTACATAAATCTCTCATTAATTTGGACAGAGTGCAGAGTCCTCCACTTAGGAAGAAAGAATCCCATGCACAGCTATAGACTGGGGACCGACGAGCTGGGCAGCAGCTCTGCAGAAAAGGACCTGGGGGTAACAGTGGATAAAAAGCTGGATATGAGTCAGCAGTGTGCCCTGGTTGGCAAGAAGGCCAATGGCATATTGGGCTGCATTAGGAGGGGCATTGCTAGCAGGTCACGGGAAGTGATTATTCCCCTCTATTCGGCATTGGTGAGGCCGCATTTAGAATATCGTGTCCAGTTTTGGGCCCCCCAATACAAAAAGGATGTGGACAAGTTGGAGAGAGTCCAGCGGAGGGCAACAAAAATGATTAGGGGGCTGGAGCACAGGACTTATGAGGAGAGGCTGAGGGAACTGGGCTTGTTTAGTCTGCAAAAGAGAAGAGTGAGGGGGGATTTGATAGCGGCCTTTAACTACCTGAAAGGAGGTTCTAGGGAGGATGGGGCTAGGCTGTTCTCGGTGGTGGCAGATGACAGAACAAGGAGCAACGGTCTCAAGTTGCAGGGAGGGAGGTCTAGGTTGGACATTAGGAAAAAGTTTTTTACTAGGAGGGTGGTGAAGCACTGGAATGGGTTACCTAGGGAGGTGGTGGAATCTCCATCCTTAGAGGTTTTTAAGCTGCGGCTTGACAAAGCCCTGGTTGGGATGATATAGCAGAGGTTAGTCCTGCTTTGAGCAGGGGGTTGGACTAGATGACCTCCTGAGGTCCCTTCCAACTCTAATATTCTATGATTCTATGATTCTATGACATGAAAGGGGTCCCTTGGTCTGTTAGGATTTCCTTAGGAATGCCCACCCTGGCGAAGACCTGGAGCAGTTCTTTCGCGATGGCCTTCGATGTGGGGTTTTTTAGTGGAATGGCTTCGGGGTATCGGGTGGCATAATCCAAAATGACGAGCACGTTTCGGTAGCCCTGTGCTGATCGTTCTAGTGGCCCTACCAGGTCCATTGCTATCCTTTCAAATGGAACTTCAATGATGGGTAGGGGAACTAGTGGGGCCCTCAAGTGGGGTTGGGGGCTGTGCAGCTGGCACTCTGGGCAGGAGGCGCAGTAGCGTTGGACCTCCACCCGTATCCCTGGCCAGTAAAATCTCCTCAAGATTCGGTCCAGGGTCTTATCCACTCCTAGGTGTCCCCCGAATAAATGACTATGGGCCAACTCTAGAACGGCTTTTACGTGCTTCCGGGGCACCAAGAGTTGCTCTACTTCCTCCCCGCGTATCGGGGCCACATGATATAGCAGGTCACGCTTCAGGACGTAGTAGGGTCCCGGGCCCTTGGTCTTCCCCTCCACAGGAACGCCATCGATCTCTGCTACCTCCTCCCTCACAATCAGGTATAACGGGTCCTGGGCCTGGTCCTGCCCAAAATTTCCCCTTAGGGGTCCTAACTGACCTGCCTCTAGGGGCCCAACCTCACTTTCATCCCTGGAGTTGCTCCTACTAGTGCTGGGGACCGCCTCCAGGTCCTCACTAACTTGAGTGGCCTCCTGGTTACCCGAACAGGTTCGCCTACCAAGCAGCGCAGCTTTCTGGTTCCCTGCCAATATACGGGTTCCTAATCTTTTGTCTGCCCTCCTTTCCCTCTTGGACTTCCGGTGTCTTCGGGGGGTGAAAATAGCTCCTGGGCAAATTCAGCAAACACAGGGGCAGCACTGGTTGCCTGTATCTCAGTCTCAGCCCGGGGTTTGCTGATGGCCTCAGCATCTACAGGGGGGAGTAGACTCTCGAATCCAGGAAAATCCCTACCAATTAAGACTGGGTAGGGAAGCCTAGGGACAACCCCTGCTGTCACCCGGGTGGTTTTCCCCTGGATCTCCACCTGTACTGGGATCGAGGGGTAGAAATTTACCGTCCCATGCACGCAGGTTACCCCCGTGTGTTTGGCCCGGGTCAGCTGGTCTCGTCCCACCAATTTTCCAGAGACCAAGGTGACCGCACTCCCAGAATCTACCAGGGCCGTGGTCACGATGCCATTCATCTTCACTGGCCTCACATATCCATGGGGGGCCATAGCAACCCCTACCGAGCCGATGAGACCACAGCATTCCCCGTGACCTCCCAGGTTGCACTGCATGGGCTCCTCCCGGTTGGGGCACTGGGCAGCTAGGTGACCCAGCTCCCCGCATTCATAGCATCGGTATTTTAGGCTAGCGGCCCCCCTCTGCCTTGGGATATTTGGTCGGGTCCCCCAACCCTCACCCCCCGAGCTTCCAGGTCCCCTCTTGTCCTTGGGCTGTTCCCCAGAGTCCTGGTGCCTGGTCCCGGTTCCCCTGGGGCTCCCAATAGTCCAGGGAACGGGCTTGGGGGTCGGCCTCCGTGCTCGCCATGTCTTCTCCTGGGGGGTCGGGGACAGTTCACGGGCCGCCAGCTGCCTCTCCACCAAGGCGACCAACTCGTCGTGGGTAGAGGAGTCAGGCTTGGAGGTCCAATGGTAACCCCCGCGTATATCGGTCCATTACCAGGAACTCCAACATTCTCTCAGTGCTGACGGCCTCTGGACGCAGCCACTTCCAGGTCAGGTGGATTAGGTCAAACATCTGTGACCGTGGGGCTCTGTCCTCCCTGTACCTCCACTCATGAAACCTCTGAGCTCGTATTGCTACCGTCACTCCGGACCTGGCCAGGATTTCAGCCTTCAGCTGGGGGTAGTCTGCAGCAGCTTCTGCCGCCATATCATAATAGGCCTTCTGGGCCTCTCCTCCCAGGAAAGGGGCAAGGATACTGGCCCATTGATCTCGGGGCCAGGCCTCCCGTAGGGCTGTTCTTTCAAACGCCAGGAGGTATGCCTCTACATCATCCTCCCGGGTCATTTTTTGGAGGTAGTGGCTGGCCCGTACAGTCCATGTCCCATCTTGGCTGCCACCCTGCCCCACCAGGACTCTCAACTGGCCTACCACCTCCTGGAGTAGGGCTCGGTCCTGGGCAGCCTGGTTCATCAGCAGGCAGTTGGTCTCTTGCTGTAATCGTACAGCTTCCTGCTGGGCAGCTGCCTGGACCCGGGTGGCTTCTTGCTGGGCAGCTGTGGCTTGCACCAGGGCCTTGACCACCTCCTCCATTTTGGGAGTGGGGTGAGTTAGGATTGCCCTGGTTTAAGTCCACTGCATGATAATCCCACTCTTGACACCACGTGTGGCAGGCAGCCGGCTCCCCCCTAGCGGGTCTCACGCTCTGGTGTCTTGTAGTGGGTCAGGGCATCTTCAGTCACCCCGTCTTCCCCGACGAGGGGGTAGGGACCCAGGCCCACACGCTCCTCCAGGTCCCAGTCCAGGGGCCCTATGAGAAGCAGCTATGTGCTGCTGGCACTGTGCTCCAAACTGCACTCCTCTTCCCCTGGGCTAGTTTTCCCCCTCCTTCTGGCTTCTTGATCCTGGTACCTTCCTCCACAGAATCTCTGCACGCTGGTCTGTTCCTCCTCGCAACTCAGCACTCCAACACACAGCACAGCACTTCTACTCCTCCCAACTTGTGCCCTGTCTGTTTGGGGCGGAGGGTTTTTATGGAGCACCTGGCTGGTCCCTAATTGCCCCCAGCTGCTCCTAATTGCCCCCTAACGACCCTCAGCTAAACTGCAGGGAACAGAGCCTGGAGCATTCTGAGGCTTCCCTATCTCCCTTCACTCCCTTTCCTACTGCTGCTGCTAGGGAGCCTGCTGCCCTGGGGAGCCCCTGCTGCCCCTTCCTGGGGGCCCTGCCTGCTTGCCCCCCAGCTGGCTGTGGGGGCCCGCTGCTTCCCTTGCTGCCGTGAGCACCCTTTCCCCTGCTGCTGCCCCCCCTGGCCCCAGCCTCTGGGGCGCTCCTGCCCCTTCCCTTCTCCCTCCCCCTTCCCTGTTACTGCCCCCTGTTTTCTTTGCAGCTCTCCCCACCCTGTAGCCTCCTCCCTGCTTTGTTTGTCTGCCCTGCCCCTGCCCCTGGTTTGTTTGTTTGTTTGTCTGCCCCGCCCCTGACCCTGGCTTGCTCCTTGTCATGCCCAGGCTCAGTGGGCTTGCATCAGGGCCTTTCCAGCCCTGCTTTGGCCCCGACCCCCTTCCCTTCCGCTGCAGCTTCCCCCTCTGCCCTGACCCAGTATTCCTGGCCTGTGGTGCTCATGGCCCCCTTTACCTGACCCCACCCTGTTTTTTTTTGTTGCCCCCCCCCACACTGCACCCCCTCCCCTAAGTTGAACTAGCCCCTGCTCCCAGTGCAGCCGGAGGAGCCGGTGCTTCCACCTGGGCTGGTGAGTGTGCCCTTTGTGCCCCTGCCTGGATTGCCCCCCCCCCCCTCCTACTCCTTTGCCCTGGTGCCCTCCTCCCCTGCTTTCAGCCTAGTGGGGAGGAGCGGTCCACCTACCCAATCCTTTCCCTCCCCCTCCTCCCCCTCTCCACTCCCCTCCCCTCCCCGCCTCCCCTACCCCCCCCCCCCGCCCCTCCGACCTCGCTCCCACACCTTCCCCCTCAATTTCCCCTCCCTCTCGCCTCCTCTGCCGCCCCCCCTTACCTCCCACCCTTCCTGCTGCGTTCCTACCTTCCCCCAGGATGGTGTGCGTGTCTGGGGCTGGGACCCCCTCCCTGGACGCTCCTGCCCCTTGCCCCGAGCCCCCCTCCCAACCAAGGCGTCTACCTCCGCCACCTCTACCGGGCCACCGGCCGTCGGGCCTGGGGCTCCGGCGGTGGACGCCCCAGGAGAGGACTCTAGGGACTCTGCCGCTGCTCCAGCTCCCGCCCCCCCTGCAACTCAGGGGGGTGCGCCCTCGGCCGGGAAGAAGGGCCAGGGGAAGAAAAAGGGCAAAGGCCCTGCCTGGGCGGCGCCCCCGCCCGCGGTGGGGCCTGCTCCCCCGTCCCCCGCTGTCCCTTCCCCCGCCATTCCCTCCACCAGCTCTGGGGGCGGCGCCGCTCCCAGAGCGTACGCCCAGGTCGCTGCGGGTCCTCCGCCCGCCGCCGCGTCATCTGGCCCGCCCGCCGCCTCCAGCACCATCCCTGGAGGCCGGGGCCCCTTCCCTACCCTTACCAGGAGGCATGGGGTCCGCTGCCTCCTGGTGCCGGCCTCGCCCCACGTAGAGACCTACGTGCGGGCGCTGGCGCGGGTGGTGGGGCCCACGGCCGTGGTGGCGGCCTCCAAGATGTGCGGGAAGGTAGTCTTCTTCCTGGCATCGGAGGCCGCCGCCCAGGAGGCGGTGGTGACGGGCCTGGCGGTAGGGGGCGTCCACGACCCCGTGGAGCCCCTGGAAGACCTGGGCGTACGGGTGGTCCTCTCCTCCGTTCCGCCCTTCCTCCCCAACGCCGCCCTTCTGCCTTTCCTCTCTGCCCTGGGGAAGCCCCTCTCCGTCATCAGCCGCTTCCCCTCGGCTGTAAGGACCCCGCCCTCCGCCACGTCCTCTCCTTCCGCCGGAGGGTCCAGCTCCAGCTGCCGCCGGTGGCGCGTGGCGGGGAGGCGGTAGAGGGGTCGTTCCCGGTGCCCCATCAAGGGGCCCAGTACAGGGTCCATTACAGTGCAGGTGAGACCCGGTGCTTCCTCTGCCGGGCGACGGGGCATGTCCGAAGGGACTGCCCCCTGGCCCGGCAAAGTGGGGAGCCCGGGACCCCCGGGACCCAGGGGGGTGCCGGCCAGGCCAGCGGCAGCGCCCCCCTCAGCCGTGCGGTCCCTGTGGCTGCCCCTCCTCCATCACCTCCCACCTCCGCTCGGGCCCCGGGGGTGCCTCCCCCGGTGTTCCCAGACGAGCGGGCGGGCCCTGCTGACTCCCGGAGCACTCCGGCGGGGCCTGAGGGGGAGTGGGAGCCAGGGCCGCCTTTGGCGGGCGCTGGAGGGGGCTCGCCCCAGGGCGAGGCATTTCCTCCCCTTGCTACCCCACCTCCGCTTTCCCGTACCCCGTCCCCTGCGCTCTTGCCCCCTGGCCCTGCCCCCACCGCCCAGCCCTCCACCTCGGGGGACTGGGTGCTCGTGCAGGGTAAGCGCAGCAAGCGCAAGGCCGGGACCCAGCGCCCCCTCTCCCCCGTCACCGAGGGGGGTGAACGTCCCTGCAAGTCCCGCAAGGGGGCTGCTGGACCCGGGCCTTCCGCCACGCCACCTGCACCGGCCGAGGAGGCTGCAGCGGCAGCTGAGGGCGGTACCATCTCCCTCCTAGAGTCCCTTCTAGAGGAGTCCCCGGCCGGAGGCCTCTCTGCCCCCATGACCCTCGCACCCCCTGTCGGTGTTGAGGCTGCTCCCTCCTCGGTCCTCGCCGAGGAGGACCTTGTGGTGGCGGGGGGAGATTTCTCCTCCCTTATGGAGGAGATAGACGCCTTGGGCCTAACCCCGGTGTGTCCGGGGGTGGACGAACCCTCCCGTCCAGAGGGTTCGGCCGAGGACGGCCCCCAGACGCCCTCCCCTTTCCCCTCGCTCCCTTCTCTAGCCGCTGGCCCTGCTCCTGTCCCCGAGACCCTTCCAGACCCTTCTCCCTCCCCAGTCGACGGTGCCGTCTCCGCTGCGGCCCTTGGGGCGCTGGCCAGGGACGTACACCCAGGCCCCGGGCGGCTGGACTTCCCACTCTCCAGCGCGGGATGGCCCCCCCCCCCGTCGACCCAGTCACCCCTCCCCGGGAGTGTGGAGCCACCCCTGACGAGGCTCCTGAGTCTGGCCCCGAGGCCGTCCCCCCCGTCTCGCCTGACCCTCCGGCTCCCGGCCCTGATCCAGAGGCACCACGCCCCGCTGGCCCGGCCGCCGTGGACCCCGCACCCACTCCTGACCCTGTTCCCCCCCCTGTTCCCTGCAACGACCCTGCCCCTGTCTTGACTCCTCCCCTCCTCCATGGTCCCGCCCCTCCTCCTACTCCCGCCCTCGAACCCTCCCTCCCTCCCCCCGCTGCCTGTGTCCCCGCCGCCCCTGGAGTTGTCTCCTTCCCTATGGAGAGCTCCCAGGAGGCGGCCTTTGTTTTCGCCACTCCCGGCCCTTTAGGGGCTGCTGTCTTCCCTCTGCCGCTGCCCCCGCCCTCTGCCCATTCCGGCAGCGGGGCCGCTGCAGGGGCCAGGCCGGAGGACGAGCCCCCCGAGGCGCTGCGTGAGGAGCTGCGCACCTTCCTCCGGGACTCCCGCGGTGCCTGGAACCGGGTGCAGCTCGCACTGCAGCGCTGGGGGGACTTCCACCGCGTCCTCCGGGCCGTGAGGGCCATGTTGAAGGAGGGGAAGGGGACCGGGCGGCAGGACGCCGCGGCCCACCAGCAGGCCCGCAGCTTCCGTGACGCCCTGATGGTCTTCGGGACCAGTCACCAGTTGCTGCGGAGCCCAGCAAGACCCGCTGGGGTTCCTGGCCATGAGGATCCCCCCCAGCCCTCCTCATGATGCCTGTCATCTTTGTCACCTTAAACACCAGGGGCTGCAGGATGGGTCTCCGTAGGACGCAAGTGCTCTCCTTCCTTCGGGAGGGGGGGTACTCTGTTGCGTTCCTGCAGGAGACCCACACGGACCCAGCCGCCGAGGCCAGCTGGCGGCTGGAGTGGGGAGACGGGGTATACCTGAGCCATCTCTCTGCCCGCCCACCCTCCTAGTTTGCAAATAGGATCACTTTCCTACAGCCTTCTGCCTTCACTATATCACAACAACCAAAGAAAAGAAACGGATCAGCAGCACCCGATTCCTGTGTTGCTAATTGCAATCTAGTCCATTTCAGCTCCCACCGCTTCTATTTTGCCCTGCAACCAAAGGGGGCCGGGAACGATCTCATCATCATCCTGGGTTTGAAATCGGAGCTTTCGCAACTCCCGACCAATACGGACAGACAATGCGATCCCGAAAAGACAAGCAGCAGCAAGAACCCAGCCCAGGCTCTTTGTGCACTGGAAACATAACCCTTTGCCGAGTGCACACACACAAGGATCCGCCTTTTCCACAAGGCGGAGTGTAAACACACCCAGAGAAAGGAACAACTCGTGCTGTGTTAATGCAGCAAACCCAGAGTCTCAGCTCCAGGCAGAATACAGCATCTGGGTTTACAGATCACTTCGGTTTTAAATGGCCAATCTGCCCAATCCGCCCCCCGCTACGAACTGCGTCTGTCTGTGATGTTTGTGTGTGGACACAAAACCCTTTTACCGCGGTGTATCCCACGCATTGCAACACACACACACACACAATGCAGCCCGCTTATGTACAGCATTCCTTCCCTTCTTAAAAGTGGATGAAAAGCCGCCCCATGATTCGAGTCACCGTGTTCCCCTGAACACCAGTGCTCCTGCGCCTTTACACGTTTACACGCGTGGGTGCTTGAAATCGGAGAATCAGGAGTGGGGGAGAATCTGGGGCGGCTTTAAGAAATTCACAGTTGGGGGGAAGCAGCAATGGCTAGAAACGGGAAAGCATCTCCACCCCGGCCCAGGGACAGGTGGGAGAGCAGCAACGCCTCGCAAGGGAGGCGAGAGAAAGGAGCAGCCTGAGCCCAGGGCACGGCCTGGGCGGAGGAACGGATTGAACGGCAGGCAGGACACGAGCAGCAGCAAACCCTGAATCAGCCCCGCCGAGCCCCACCCCGCCCCGCAGCTCACCGCAGACCCGCCTTCTGCGTGTGCTGCCCACACACCGCGCACGGCAACGCAGAGCAGGGACCCGCAGCGAGGCCGGCGACGCTCCTCGGGTGTGCGAATGAGGCACAAAAACCCCTGGTCTCCCCCGCCCCCCAAAAGTGCAAAGTTCTCCCCCCTCCGGCAACACAGCCTGGAAACAGAGACGGGGAGAGCTAGGCAGAGAGGGGGAAATCACTCCACACACAACCACAAGTGCACACACACACACAGAACAACACAACCCCGCTGCGTTTGAAAACCAAACGGGTTTTCTCTCCGTAACCGCTCCTGTGCCAGGCAAAGCCCATGGGGATAACGGTGCAATTCCGGCGGGGCTCCCCCACAAAGGGCGCTCCTTGGGGAGGGGGGAACACCACCGCTCCCCGTCCCCCAGCGCTGCCTGCACTGACGCGAGGTGCACAGAAGTAGCCAGCACCAAGCACAGTGGGGCTGGCGGGCTGGGTGTGCAGGCTCCATTTGCAAACGCAGCGCCCGGACACACGCACACTGGGTGGGAAAGCGGCGGGGGGAAGGATGCGAAGCGAAGCGATGGGGTGGGGGTGGGCAGAAAAGCTTCCCAGCCCCGCAGCGGGGCTGCAATTCCTGCCCCTGCTGCTGCTCCAGCAGCTCGTCTATCGCTGCTCCCGGTGGCTGCGACCAGGTCTCCCGCTCTGCGCGGGGCGGTGCAGAGCTGCCGCTGCTGCGCTGGGAGTGGGGAGCCGGGTGCGGGTGGGAGAGGTGCGAACGCAGACACGTGTGGAGGTGTGGAGCGGGCGTGAGGCAAAAAGAGGCAAAAAGACCCGGGCAGCCGAGTCTGTCCTTCTGCGAACAGCCCGTGACACCGCCGTTATCCCCGTTCGCACGGCAGCCCCACTGGGCGCCGCCTGCATTGCGCAGGTCCTGCCCGTGCTCCGGGACCGGGGAAACCTCTCCCCTCCCCCGGACTGGAGCTAATTCTCTGCCAGCCTCGTTCTCTGGTCAGTGCTTTGCAAAACCGCCATCGCTGGAACCTGCAGCTCAGACGGGCCTGAGTCCTGCTGTCACCGCCCTGCTGGGCGCGGCCTTATCGCATCAGGTCCTGCCCAGAGCTCCATACCCCGGGGAGACCCCCCGAGTGTGTGCGGGCCTGGCTGGAGCCGCCTGGGGGTGACTCCGGGCTTCCAGCGCTGCTGGGATCAGCCAGGGCCCCTGTTCGCTTTGGCATTTCATTGATGCTGCCCAGAGCCACGTTCGGCCCTGCCTCCCGCCCAACCTAAAATAATGGGCAGCCAATCAGAGCAGGGGGAGGAGTCAAAACGGTCCGCCTATAATTAGTGGTGCCGGGGGGTGTCTCTCTGCCTCTGCAAAGGGGCTCCTGGTCCAGCATTGGGGCTGCTCTGCAAACCCAGGTGGAATTAACCCTTCCGTTGCTGCCTGTCCTGCACGGAGCTGGCTGGGGACCTGCGGACCAGGTGAGCGGAGAGCTACAGACAGGGCGGGGAGTCGGGCTGGCTCCGTCCTGTCTCCCCGCTGCTGTGTCTGTGAATCCAGTTTAGCTCCCGGCTCATTTGCCGAGCTACGGACCAGCCACCAGGGGTTGCAGGAGAGCAGGACACGTGGGGAATCCCTGGGAAACCACTCATGGTAATCCCGGCCGGTCCCCCTGCGAGCCCCCCCGAGCCAAGGCGGCCACCGGCCGGCGCCCCCCCCCCTCCCGCTAAGCCCCCCAACCAAGGCGGCCGTTCGTCGGCGTCCCCTCGCGAACCACCCCACGTCCAAGGCAGCTGCCCGTCCACGCCCCCCGCGACTCACCCCCCCAAGGCGGCCAGCTGTCGGCGCCCCCCGCGAGTTGCCCCCCGCCCAAACAAGGCGGCCGCCCGTCGGCGCCCCCCCGCGATTCCCCCTCCCAAGTCGGCCGCCCGTCGACGCCCATCGGTGAGTCCCCCCACCCAACAAGGCGGCCGCCTGGCGCCCCCCCCCCCGCGTTTCCCCCCCCGCAAAGCAGCTGCCCGTCTGCGCCCCCCCCAAGTCGCCCCCTCCAAGGCAGCCGCCCGTTGGCGCCCCTCCCCCCCCCGCATATCGTCCCCCCCCTAGGGTTGTGGTCAGCGGTCGCGCGGGGAATTGAACTCTACAGAGAAATCGCCCTTGGACGCAGAACCAACCGATCCGTGCGGGGGCGGGGGGGGCGGGGACAATAGAGGAGGCAGAAGGGTGGAAGTGGGGGGAGGGGAGGAAATGACGAAGCGGGCGGGACTGGACGAGGCGGACAAGCGGGGGCTGCAGGCGGAGCAGCGGCAGGGACCCAGCGTGGTCCCTGACCCGGGCCAGGCCGGTTCCTGCCCCTGCTCCTGCCCTGCTTGCTGCTGGCGGGACGCGACTCTCCGGTTTGTGGCCCCATCCCAGGCCGGGTGCGGTGGGCGCTGGTCGGTGGCACGGCGGGAGTGGACCCGGCAGGGCAGGATCATCCCGGGCAGCGTTTTACCCCCGCGGGGTGGGGTGGGAGAAACGGGCCCGGCCTGTGCCCAGGAACTCGCGCTGGGGAGCAGCTGCACTTTCTGTCCCGGCTGCTCTGCCGGGGCAGGGCCAGGACGGGCCGGGAAGGACTCGGGGATCTCGGTCCATGCTGCAAACGGCGATTTCCCCGCACGCGAACGAACTGACGGAAAATGGCTGCTGAGGATTGAACTGCGCAGCGCGGCCGTGGGGAAAGTGCCGCGTGACCTGGAGTCACGTCACCGTCCAGGGACCAGACGTCGGAGCTGGGCTGGCCACAGATGGGCCGGGACCGGCTGGTGACATCAGGGACGGTTTGTGGCTCGAAGGACATTTACCGGCCGTGTCTGGAGATGTGACATCGACTGTTCGTGGTGTCCCGGTTACAAGGCGTTCATGTTTGGAAGCTCCACGTCGCCTCTCGTTAAATCATCGTCTGCTCCCCGCAGAACTTCCTGCCGCTGCGCAAATTGAAACAACACTTTCCATTGAAATTATTTTAAAAAATCATCCAATTCTGCGAAGCCGGGTTATGAGACCAAATTGGGACTGCCGGGCAATTCCCAATGATGTGGACTAGCAGTTGTGCATCCTGCAACTGCCCCACTGCTCTGCTGACACCCTAGAGGAGTTGTCAGAGGATGGGGGTGGCAAGTTCCAATCTGATTGGGAGGATGTGTTTTCACACCAGGCACAGCTAGCCTATGGAACTCCCTGCCACAAGATATCCTTGGTCAATCTTCTGTTCTGAATCCTGCCAAGCTCTTGGCATGTGGAGGGATAAGGGGAGCATCCAGCATTATAACAGTCAGTGTTACAAAGTAAACTGGAGTGGGAAGAGCTCTAAACCCTCCTGTGGCAAGGTGCAAGCCCCAGCTTGTAACCAATGGGGAGAGGGAGGAATCTGTCCTGGAGGCAGGTTATTCCATCACTGTCAACAACAGGGGTGTCTTGCCCCTTACTTTGAACCAGCTGATGCTGGCAGCTATTGGTGATGGGGTGCTCCAGGTCTGCTCCCCTTTCAGAAGGCTCAGCTGGCAGCCTCTGTCTAGTGCTGCTTTCCCAGTCCCTGTCCTGCCATGGTGCTGGGACTTCATGGGGCATCCCCCAGGGCAGGAAGCAGGAACGGCCCATCCACATGTGACGCTCCAGGCTCGCCCATTGAACCATAACGACATGTAAACCCTTGGCAGTAAGGGGAAGCGATCACGCCTGTCGATTCAACTGTGTCTGTAACAACTGCACAAACAGACACAACGACACAGAACTGCAGGGGAGCTGGTGAAGCTAGCCGTAGCGTGGGTCTAGGGTCAGTGATTTCAACAGAGCTGCTCCGGTTCAGTTCACACCCGCCCGGGATCTGCTCCCCTCTCTGCACATGGAGGTAACTCCAGTCCAGCACATGCATCCGTGTGGTCACCTTTGTCAAGTGCTTTGGGATCCTTCAGATGAAAATGGCTGCAGAGCAGGGGTTGGTCCTGCTGTGAGCAGGGGTGGGACTAGACACCCCCTGAGGTCCCGGCCAACTGTCCTCTTCTCTGATTTTGTGACATGAGGGCAGTGCTGGCTCTGTCAGCTCAGACCCTGCTGTGCCGGCTGTGGCTGGACGGATAAAACAGCAACACACATGACCAGAAGAACCCTTACCTTCTCTCCACAGGCAAACCCTCCAGTGCAGACCAGACGGGGCCTCACTGGAGAGAAACCAAACACAGCGGGTTTGGCAGCCTGGGACTGGTTTGCTCAGCCCCTGCGCAGGCCAGGGTGACCCTGGGATCCAAGCTGTGTCAAGGAGACCTCGGTTCATTCAGTCACAGCTGGGCCAGGGGGTATTCGGGCAAAACTCACAATCCAATGAGTGCCCGGGAGCAGCCCTGGGGCCGCCCCGGGCTCTGCTGACACCAGCCGGGCCCCGCAGGTGGGGGGAGCTGGAGGAACGTGGCGGGGCCGGGCAGGAAAGTGGCTGTGCACAAAGGGACCTGCTGGTGGGCTGGTACCAGAGGGGAAGGGGGGGGGGGCTCCCCATGTGTCTGCGGGTCCCAGAGCTGCTGCCCGCCTGGGGCTGTGCCGCGAACTGAGCTTGCACAGTGTGTGACTCGGGCTGTACTGAGCATGCTCAGAGTGTGTGACTTGGCTGGGCAGAGCCAGGCTCAGGGACGTTTGCTGCATGTGCATGCATGCTCAGTACAGCCCGACTCACCCGATCCGTCCGGCTCAGTTAGCGGCACAGCACCTGCTCATTGACCCCCCGGGTTTGCTTCTCAGCGCCTCCCCCACCCCCGCCTCCAGCTGCCTGACCCCGCCCCTGGCAGTCAAATCCCGCCGCAATCGGGTCTCGGGGCGCTTTGCCTGGCCCCAGCTGGCGTCTGTCTCCGGCGGCGGGGGGGTCACAGGCCCGGCTCCCGCCTCCCGGCTGTGTGTGTGTGAACGGGTAACTCACCGCCCAGGGCAGCCTGTGCAGCTCCCGCAGCCCGGCTAGGACAGGTCAGACACAATTTGACTTCTACTACGGGAGTGGCTGCTTTGTATGCAGTGGTGGGAGTGTTACTGACTCACTTTGGGACTAGAAGAAGGTTGGTCCTCAGGACTCCTGAGTTCTTTTCCTAGGGTTGTGGAAGTGAGGTCTAGTGGTCAGAGCACACACTTTAAACCCAGCTCTGGGAGACGGCTGTGTAATGGTTAAGACACAGAACTGAGTTGGGATGCCTGGGTTCTAGTCCTAGGGCTGCCCCTGACTGATGATGTGAACATGGCAATAACCAAAAAACATCCTGCCTCTGCCTTAATTTCATCCTCTCTGAGGTGGATGTTACATGCTCACCCTGCTCCGGACAGCACCTTGAGATCTATGGATGACAGGTTCTGCACAAGTGCAAAGAACTGATAACTCATTAGTGTTTGCACAGTCCTTGGAACTTCTTGGAGTTACTGACATCATCTGTTCTTCAGTCAGGAGTGGGCTGTGCTGTGTAATGCTGCCTCCTAGTGGAGACTCTCAGAATTGCAGCAGAATGATGACGGCGTGGCAGTACAGAGGGCCCCAGAGGTCACTCACTGCATTACCCTGGTACAGCAGAACCGCAGAGTTGCCAACCCCTGGGCAATGGAGGCTGTTTGTAACTGGGAAATGTCTGTAACTCTGAACAAAATGTGATGGTTCTTCCAAAAGGTTACGACTGAACATTGACTGCACACAGCTTAGACACTTTACTGGGCAGGAGAAACATGCTGCTTTAACCATCTTAACTTAAATGAAACAAGCACAGAAACAGTTTCCTCACCTAGTCACATCTTTTTTTAAATGTTTCCTTTCTTGTTTTACTAGTGTACGTTTAACACAGCACTGTGCAGTGTCTGTGGTTTTTTTCTCTGCTGCTGCCTGATTGCCTGCTTCCGGTTCCAGATGAGGTGTGTGGTGACCGGTCAGTCTGTAACTGCGATATTCGTAACTCTGAGGTTCTACTGTATGTGCCATGAAGAACAGCCTATCTGGGGAGGAGCTAATGGGGAAGATCAAGCCTCCAATATGGCGCGGGGGATTGTGCTCAGGGGCTGTAGGCCCTGTGAGAGGACCTAGGATTGCAGATGCCTTGTAGAGCGTCACCTCTTCCTCGGGCAAGCCCCTGCTGCCAGTGTAACAGAGGCTCCACATTGCCATGAGCTCAAGCTCCTCCCAGAGACGAATCAATGGAGTTAACAAGAAAGGAGGAACAATGGGAGGAAAGGCCACAGAATGGGGGGAGGGGGCCAGCAACCGAGACTGAAGCCATGTAATTCAGTAACCAAATTAACAGTAAAATTCAAAAGTATATGGGGAGGGGGGGGGGGGGGAAGAGGGATCAGATCCTCACCTTTAATAAAATTCTAATATGGCTTAATATTTTGATTCTTATTAGTTGTGTGTTTTAGTACTTTAGAAAATGGTGACCATTGCTTACTTGGTAGATAATTAACTTTTTGCTCATGATTTGTCTCACTCCATTAGGCTGGTAACTGGAATTTAATTAACCACACACAACAGCAGATGAAACATATTTAACCCAACAACCTTAAATGTTTTAGATACATAAACGTCTCCTATCAAAATATGTTCCATGTTTACAGCTAAATGACTTATTAAACAGAAGGACTAACTGCAGTCAGTGAATTAAATGGATTATCAAGTTAGTCTGGGAACATCAAAGTCTCTCTCCAGTTATTTTTAAAACTAGTAGATTTCATCCCCACCCTGCTCGTTTTTCAATTTTCCTGCTTTTTCAACTCCCAATCGATTTTCCAATTCAGGATATTGGCTGTTTAGGTTTTTTCTTATTCATGTTCCTCGTTGTCTGTAATTGGGGAGTCCCCGAGGGTACGTGAAGATCCACGTCTGTGGCGTTTGTGCTGCTGTGCTGGGAGCTCCGCTATTAGCTGCCCTGGCAGCGAGTGCAGCGTGTTGATTCAGCAGGCCTTTGTGTTACTCATAAGGAAAGACCACAGGCTCGGCTCAGTGGTGAGCATTTGGTCAGGTTTGTTCTTGACAAAGTGCCCTGGCTCAGTGGTTCTAGGTGCGCTAACACACGTCTGCCCCCAACAAGGTAGCTGCTCAATGAACATGTAAGGCTGTCTCCTAGGCCGGTACAAAGATGCCCCTTCTATGACCTCTGCTATACATTGATACAAGCAAGTTCTGTATTACATCCTAGATATTGTTAGTTACCATCCTTCGCCTTGTACCTTGAACAAAACCTCCTCTTCATTATCCTGTCATCCCCTCTTTATCTTCACAAGGGGTCAGTGTGTTCCTGGGCCATCTCTTAGGGGTGTGTTTACGTAGTTATTTGCGAACTCTGTGTCTCTGCCCCATCCTCTCAGGTCAGGAAGGTGCTTACTTGGTTGCTGACACTGAGTGTATTACTGTTCTGCCAAGGCCTACTCTGGTTCGCACTCTTAGCTCCAGCAAGTCCTACAGCGTGACTAAAATAATACGTAGGGAGGGAGTGCTGGGGTCACTCTCCTGAGTTAGCGTTGATAAGAGCAATGGTGAGGTTCAGCTGCCAATCCCAGCGTCTCCAAACGATTAGTAAAATTACTTTCTGCTCAGTGCCTTGAAACGACCCTTTTGTTTCAGGATCCATCCAAACACACCACAGAGAACTCCTTCCCATGGGTTACTTGACTTGCTCCTCAGGAGATGGGTCTATTACAGGAGTGGGTGGGGGAGGTTCAGTGACCTGCAACGTGCAGGAGGTCGGATTTAGATGATCGTGATGGTCCCTTCTAGCCTTAAAGTCTGAGCTTTGCTTAATAACCTTCTGTTACTTCCTTTGCAGCAACATTTCTGGGGCCTGTGGACAGACTCTCCCTGAGCACTTACTGATCAGATAAGTATTATCCAGGCACTCGCCTCTTGCTCAAACTCTAATCCAAGTCTTGGGTCCCTCTAATATACCATTGGTTCTTTAGAGGATCTTTCTGCTCTCTCTCGCTCCAGGTTCAGCTCAGAGACCAGCTCATCATTTGTCCCAGGAAATGACAGTCCGTTTATTTGACTACTGGGGAGGATTAGACTGCTGATCATCTGCTGGGGTATCTGATAGGGAGGGGTCAGGAATCACAAACACATGAATCAGGTGAGTGGCTTCCCTTCTGAATGGCTTCTGGGAATTCAGGCATGGCTGCTCTAGTGAAGGTTACAAACCAGTTTACTTTGTAGCTCCCCTGTTCTCAGATGCTCCTGAGTTTGTAGATATCCCAGAGCTGGATCCTCAAAGGTATTTAAGCATCTAACCCAAAATCTGGAGGCTGTTTTAGTTTCATCCCTCGAGTGTGCGTGCCTAGTAGCTGGCGAGGGGCCCTCCAGTTGGAAGGAGGTTCTCTGGCTGTGGGCGCATCTCCCCATAAGTAGCTGTGAGCACTGTGTGAAGTTACAGCTGATCTTATGGGTCAAGTGCTCTCCGCCTAGGAGGGTTGTCAGCAGGTGTCACAGCTGCATTTGTTCTGCCCTAATTGAGAGCAGGGTCCCAGCTCAATAGCAGGTCTTGAGGGATGGGGCCCTGGTATAGAAAAAGTTATAGACCTGTCATGTTTGTGTGTTTGTTTAAAGCTTTGAGTCCATGGGAGGAAAAGATTGGAACAGTGACTTGAATGGAAGCAATGCAGAAACGTGTGCCTGAGTCTGCAGAGCCTGAGACCATCCTCTGAAATGGGGGGAGCTGCCCCATGCATCTCAAAGGGGTGTTAACTCCGAGACCTGCTGTCCTGGATGTCCCTCACCCATCAAGATCCCTCCAGTAAAGGACTCTGCATGTGGCAGGAGGGGAAGAGTGCAGTGGGCCCTGTTCTCTCGCCACATCCAAGTAAAGACACCAGTCCTGCACCATCTCCTTGCCCTCTTCATTCCCTTGCATACTGGGGGGGGAAAGGTGGCACACAGACCCTGGAGCAGGAATTATGGGCGTCTGAGAAGCTGGGAAGAGGACTGTGGCTCAGGAAGGGCAAAAGGCTTGTGGTGTTTTGTTTGGATTTTTGCTTCATCTGGGAGAGGGAGGACGCTTGTTGGTATGGCGACTGTGGAGAGGAAAACTGAATTACTACCCAATGGCTGAGGGGAAACTGAGCATGGACAGAGAAACTGAGGAACAGGGCTACTGGAAGCCAGGCCAGGTAAGAGCCTCTTACAGAACCCATTCTGTGGTAACTTGTGGGGGGGAGGAGTGGTTTTTTGGATGCAGTTTTATGTTGGTTTGGAAGGTGGAAGTGTTTGTAGCATCAAGCTGTGATTTCATATGTGACTATTCAGGTTATTGTACTGCACCGTCCCCGTGGGATCTCAGTGCTGTCCAGGAGTGCTCCAAGTGCTGTGCCTGGCATCAGTCATGCATGGTTCTGGTCTAAGATTTTGTATTGCTCCCCTCCTCCACAGTGTCTGGGTGTTCTCCATGTAACACAGATGGTTTTCCTTTCTCTCTGCTCCTCTCCCCAGAAGGAGCAACAGAGCGTCTGATGGAAGCAGCAATCGACAGGACGCTGCATGTTGTCGGGCAGCTCCAGCCCCAGGGCTATCAGTGAGACGGGTCCTCGCAGCCCTGGCTGACGGGTCTTTCTCTTTCAGCCCCTCATGGTAACTGCAGGAAATGTATCATGGCTTTCGGCGTCGCCCTCGCAGTCGTGTCCTCAGCTCTCCTCGTCGTCACTACTGTCCTGGCAGGTGAGTTCTCAGCCCTCCCTGCCCCGCTCGGTGCAGCCCCTTCCCCCGGAGCTAGTGCCACAGTTGCCGTCTCGCCTCCTGGTTTGTTGGCTCCTGCCCTGGGACAGGATTCTTGGGGATGTTCCTCAAGACCCTGCTCCTGCCCCACACAGACCCTGCACCTGGGATCTCTGCGTTGGATGCTCTGACTGACATTATTTCCCACCGGCAGATCTCTGAGCACGTGGGACACTTTTGCCATGCACTAGGAAGCCGTCACTTACCGGGTGTCTGATGGGACAGGGGGCAGCACAACAATGAGCCCTGTGTTGCGCTGAGATTAGCAGTCTGACCTTCCCGCATCTTCAGGGCATGCCTGTGGATGGGCGGCAGGCGCTGCAGTGTTGTTGGATGAGCCAGAGAATTTAGTTATCGTCACCTCCCTCAATGCAGCGTTGAATCCCCCCAGACACTGATCTTGGCCATGAGGGTCCCTTGGCACCGGTCACTGCCCCAGTCTGCACAGACAGCGTAGGCTAGGTCACAGGGCGGTTGTTGGTGAATTTGAACCCTGCTATATCTACCGATCGTCTGAGGAAGGGGATGCTGTGACATGGGCACAGAGTGGGAGTTCTCTCTTGCCCTGGGATCTGCTCACTGGGCCCCAGGAGAGTTTAGCAGCTGGTGGAGGGGATTGAATCCTGCTCAGCCTGCGTTAGGAATCCTCGGTGCTGATGTCATGACATCAGTGCAGCTGAGCTGGGGCAAACGGCTAAAGCAGACGTGCTGCGCTGGTGCAGAAAAGAGCTTTCCTCGGTGCAGTTCTCTGCAGGACGTTACCAGAGTGACCGCGCTGCTCCAGTGCATCCGCAGGAGGTGTTTGCCCTGATGTAACTGCATCACTGTGATTACACTGGTGCAGATGGCTCTGATACAGATGGGCCCTGAACCCAGCTCCCTGCTGTAATGACAGCTATTGCAATGGGCAGCACTGGCACTGGATAAGGTGGGACGTACGAGCTGAGGGTTGGTCACACACCTACATGTGCAAGGAGCTCCGCAGAACATGTGGCATCTGACCTGGAGATGGATGGGAGACACCCTGTGCCCCCCACTGTTAGTCATTGACTTCTCTGCAGCCTGCTCCGTGGGGGCGGGGGTGGGTGACTATGCACTGCCAGACAAATTTACTGTGACAAACGTTTCCATCAGCCTGTGTAGGATTGCACTGGACGGTCCCTGGCTGTGGGTCCCAGTCGGGTTGGCAATCCTTGGCCACAATCAAATTGTCCAGTGCTCCAGCAAGAACACGCTGGTGCAGGAGGCAGCCTGCCTCTCTGATTGCGTCATGGAGCCATGCTCATGTTTTTCAGAACTTCCTTTCATTGTTTCGGTTTTTTTTCTGAGTTAAAATATCTATTCGGTAAATTTTTTTAATTAGCCTAAGGATCTATCTAAAGTTAAACCTATTGGAGACCAGAAAGTCTCACTCTTCTCTGTTACTGTTCTAATAAATTGGTATTTTACAATATTTGACCATTTTTGCCCTATTTGACTGGTCAATTGACCAATTGACAATTGTTTTTGTACCAGACAAATGCCCAAATGTGCAACTCTTACCCCATGTGTTACGTTCTCATTCTCCAGCGAAGTGTTCATGAGCTGATCTGGGCTCCCCTGCTGTCCCTGCGTGCCCGGACGGCTGGGTCGGTTACCAAAGGAAATGCCACTATTTCTCAGAGACCGAAGGGAACCGGACCTACTGCTGGAGCAACTGCTCTTCACTGGGCACCTCCCTGGCTGGAATTGACAGCAGGCAGGAATTGGTGAGACTCTCTAATTGCACTGTCCTGGCCTGGGCACAGCGCTGACAGCTGCAGTAGAATCGGGGTTCTGCCCCTGTGGGGCGGGGAGCAGCTGTGACTCCTCCCGTGCTGGGCGGTCAGAGCGAATGAACTTCCAGCAGCTGAATCCCAGCCCTGGCTGGAGCTGGGGCCCTAGTGTCTGGGTGTGATCACAGGGATCGCCCACTCCCCCCAAACAGGGAGGCAGCCCTCTCTAGGGCACCGCTGGCTGAAGCATCTCCCGGCCTGCTGGCTGCGTGGGGTGTTACTGAGAGCACGGCCAGCGCTGCTGTTTCAGGGGTGGGAAAGGAGCAGCCAGCTGAGGACGAGGGGGCTCCTCTGGCACTGCCCCTGGCCTGAGGATGCGGGTTTGAGGGCTTCCTCTTGGTGTTGACCCTTCCTGGTTCAGATTGACTCTCTCCCTCCTGGTACCTCGCTGTGGGGAGCAGTGGCTGCTCTGCGAGAGGAGACATTTATGCAAAGAGCTTAGCCCCAGCAGCCATCCCCAGGCCAGGTGAACTTGGGGTGCAGGTGACTGAGAGCACATGGGCAGGGCTGTGTGGAGTGGAAGGGTTAATACTTACTGTCTGGATGACCTTGTGCTTTGCCAGAGGGAGGGGAAAATCCCTGCCCCTCCTGTAAATAAACTGAGCGCCCGTCAAGGTGCAACTGGGATTCTTTGCCGCACAGGGCCCTGGGGGGTGGGAGGAGCACCACAGCTGGGGCTGATCCAGGCCATCCCGCAGCTTTCTTTAAGACTTTCCTGCTGCACTATAAGTGTCCTTGACCACTGGATCGGCCTCCACAGGGGGCAGGGCCAGCCTTAGAAATGCATCAACGGCGCCGCATTCGACAGCCAGTGAGTCTCTCACCCCTCTATTAATTCCCTGGGTTAGGGGATTGTGGTGTCTGAGCTGTTGAGTTCAGGTAGCTCCACCATTCAGTGTGAGTGAAAGACATGGGCCTGATCTTTTTGGTTGCTGTGTGCATGTAATGTGTAACGTATGCAGTATTCTTCCAGCCACTGAAGCCTTCGCTGAATATTCCCCACTTTCTGGTATCAGAAAACAGGCGACAATAAAAAGAGTATACTTTCTTACAAGGCGAATAGATGAGCCATTCTCACTTGCCCATCTGGTTGTTAGGCTTCACATCTTCAAACGTTGCTTTGGTCAGATAACGATTCTGGTTGGTGTACTCTTGCTTTGTCAATGAAAGTCAGCATCTACATTCTGGCAATTCTGTGGGCCCTTCTCAGTCCAATATGCACTGAGATCTTGAGAAGTCATGTCCCACTTGCCTGGATCATTGGAGAAGGATATTTTTGTATGACTGTCACTGGGAAAGTCTTCAGAGGACTGGGGTGAGACTGCAGCTAGAGAAGGCACAGATGGCTGCCCCTTTTCATCAGACGCTGCAGGTTCATTTGGGCAGGATTTTGTCTGGACTTTCTCCCCACCAGACTTCATAGAAGGAAAAAATGTTAGGAGAGAAGGAGTACCTTTCAGCACAACATCTTGTCTTTGCTGTCATTCCTTTGCCTCCTTCAATTTCTGCCATCCTCCTTTCTTTGACAGGGCTTCTATTGTCCAGTGTGGGCCTACTGTCTATAAAGTTCAATTGTGCTTGGGCCCATAAACATTTACTTAGCCCACAAAGACAAAATCACAACCACCATAAACTGAATTCATAATCTTGATGAATGAATTTGTACAAAGCAATATATTTCCAATGGCCCCGTTGCCGTCACTCAGCTGTTACTGCAGCATGGAATGGAGGGCCTCGAGTAGGACCTACAAATAGGAGGGCCTAAGGCTATCCCCTTGTTAGCCTATGGGTTAATCTGGCCCTGGTTATGAGGCTGCACAATTAATTTTTAATAAAAAATGACTGCGACAAAGAGCTGAATCCCAGTCTTTCCTTCCTATTTCTGCCGAAATGGTCTTTATTCTTTGCTGGACACCGAAGTGGAAATGTGCCCCTCAGTCACTCCCAATGCCTTCACCAAGATAGAAAACGTAAATATAAAAGTAACTGGAAGGAGGCTGTGCTCTCAGGTCCTATCACATCCTTATTACGCTTTGCCTTGCACGTGGGCAGTGAATTGGTGGGGTCAGACCAAAACAATCCCCGTGCAATGATTTTAGAGGTCCATGTAATGGTCCGCCATCACCTGAACAAGCCTGGAAACATCAGGGAAGCCCTGACTGTATGAATTTAGTTAATAGACAAAGTGGGGGAGGTCATCTCTTTTATTGGGACAACTTGTGTTAGGGAGATAGATCAGCTTTCGCAGCTCTTCGACAGGACCACTCACAGTGGAGGGGCTGTTAACACCACTGCAGCCATGGGACAAAAAGAGATGGCTACAGATGTTTGTAATTCACCATAAATCCAGTGTGTCTGTTCTGTCATTGATTGTTCGTGTTTAGCAGGCTAGATTTACAAAAACGCTCCTGCTGGGGCAGAGTTTCCAACTTGTCCCCGAAGTCCCAAACGGTATTTAACTAATTCTGTGTCCCGGCCACCCCCATATCTGCCTGTCTCCAGCCCAGCTATTAATTCTGCCCCCTGCTCAGCCCCCACATCTCCCCTCAGCACCACGTCAGTCTGAGCTCTGTGTGTCTGTGCCCTGCCCCCAGATTGCCCCATCCCAGCACTGAGCCGAGTCAGCCTGCCTGGTACTGCTGGGCAGGGGTCCAGCCAGCTGGGCCTCACAGAGAACTGACCCAGCGCAGCTGGGACTCTGTCAGTCTGGTCCCACCCACATCACCATCCTGTGCTTCCTATTCCTCCCTCCCACGCAGCACTGCCCCCAGCCTGTGCCAGGGATGGACTTGGGCACCCAGCTGGAGGCACTGCGGGTGTGACCAACATCACAGGATTTAGGACAATTCAAGATATTTAACTAATTTGAGAAATTTGGGGGAAGTTTGTTTCTGTATCAACTTCCTGCCTTTCACCATCAATCCCCCATCTCCTCCTCCCCGACACCTCTCCCTCCCACGTCATCGAGGGAGACTTTCCCTGTAGGAACTGAAGGACGCCAATTAAGCAGGGGAGGTTTCTGTTTGTAATGAATTTTTCCACTTGGTATCTTTAACCTAAAGAAAAATATTTGTCCTTCTGTTTAGTCGAATTGCCTTGATGGTTGTGTTGTGTGGGGGAGGGGGCTGGGGTTCTGGTTTCTCTTCTCAGGGGCGCTGTCCACTGTGAAATACTGGCCTAAGGCAGAAGACGGAATTTGAGAGTTGCTGCTAATGGGTAACTTGTGCAACTGAATGGACCCAAACTGAGTGCAGCAGGGGAGGTAGCTCTGGGTGTGCGTTTCCCCTCTAGCAACGTTAGGTTCTTTTATGGCCTCCAAGATTGTAAGAGCTGAGTGATCCCTAAATCTACAGTGTATTTATCCTCACACCAGCCATGTGAAATAGGGAAACATTCTCACCCTGTAACAAGGCGCTGACCAGAGAGTGACTGTGTCAGTCAGCGCATTGCAGCTGGATCCCCGCCGACTCAGTGGCAAATCATAGAATCATAGAATATTAGAGTTGGAAGGGACCTCAGGAGGTCATCTAGTCCAACCCCCTGCTCAAAGCAGGACTAACCTCAACTATATCATCCCAACCAGGGCTTTGTCAAGCCTCAGCTTAAAAACCTCTAAGGATGGAGATTCCACCACCTCCCTAGGTAACCCATTCCAGTGCTTCACCACCCTCCTAGTAAAAAACTTTTTTCCTAATGTCCAACCTAGACCTCCCGCCCTGCAACTTGAGACCGTTGCTCCTTTTTCTGTCATCTGCCACCACCGAGAACAGCCTAGCCCCATCCTCCCTGGAACCCCCTTTCAGGTAGTTAAAGGCCGCTATCAAATCCCCCCTCACTCTTCTCTTTTGCAGACTAAACAAGCCCAGTTCCCTCAGTCTCTCCTCATAAGTCCTGTGCTCCAGCCCCCTAATCATCTTGGTTGCCCTCCTCTGCACTCTCTCCAACTTGTCCACATACTTTTTGTAGTGGGGGGCCCAAAACTGGACATAATATTCTAAATGCGGCCTCACCAATGCCGAATAGAGGGGAATAATCACTTCCCGTGACCTGCTGGCAATGCCCCTCCTAATGCAGCCCAATATGCCATTAGCCTTCTTGACAACCAGGGCACACTGCTGACTCATATCCAGCTTTTTATCCACTGTTACCCCCAGGTCCTTTTCTGCAGAGCTGCTGCCCAGCTCGTCGGTCCCCAGTCTATAGCTGTGCATGGGATTCTTCCTTCCTAAGTGGAGGACTCTGCACTTGTCCTTGTTGAACCTCATTAGATTTCTTTCGGCCCAATCCTCCAGTTTGTTTAGGTCACTCTGTATCCTATCCCTACCCTCCAGGGTATCTACCACTCCCCCCAGCTTAGTGTCGTCCGCAAACTTGCTGAGGGTGCAATCTACCCCATCCTCCAGATCATTAATCAAGATGTTGAACAAAACCGGCCCCAGGACCGACCCCTGGGGAACTCCGCTTGTGACCGGTTGCCAGCTAGACATGGAGCCATTGATCACTACTCGTTGAGCCCTATGCTCTAGCCAGTTCTCTATCCATTTTATAGTCCATTCATCCAACCCATACTTCTTTAACTTGCTGATAAGAATACTGTGTGAGACAGTACCAAAAGCTTTGCTAAAGTCAAGGTATATCACATCCACCGCCTTCCCTACATCCACAGAGCCAGTCACCTCATCATAGAAAGCAATCAGGTTGGTCAGGCATGACTTTCCCTTAGTGAATCCGTGTTGACTGTTCCTGATCACCTTCCTCTCCTCCAAGTGCCTTAAAATGGATTCCTTAAGGACCTGCTCCATGATTTTTCCAGGGATTGAGGTGAGGCTGACCGGTCTGTAGTTCCCTGGATCCTCTTTCCTCCCTTTTTTGAAGATGGGCACTAGATTTGCTTTTTTCCAGTCCTCAGGGACCTCCCCCTGTTGCCACGAGCTTTCAAAGATAATAGCCAATGGCTCTGAAATCACCTCAGCCAACTCCCTCAGCACCCTCGGGTGCATTGCATCCGGCCCCATGGACTTGTGAATGTCCAATCCTTCTAAATAGTCTTGGACCCGTTCCTTCCGCACTGCGGGATGTTCGCCTCCTTCCCATTCTGTGCCACCCAGTGCAGCAGTCTGAGAGCTGATCTTGTCTGTGAAGACAGAGGCAAAAAAGACATTGAGTACCTCAGCTTTCTCCACATCCTCTGTCACTAGGTCGCCCCCCTCATTCTCTAAGGGGCCCACACTTTCTCTAATCTTCCTCTTGTTGGCAACATGCCTGTAGAAACTCTTCTTGTTCCCCTTCACGTCCCTTGCTAGCTGCAACTCCAATTGTGCTTTGGCCTTCCTGATTTCATTCCTGCACGTTCGAGCAGTGTTTATATAATCCTCCCTAGTCATCTGACCAAGCTTCCACTTCTTGTAAGCTTCTTTTTTGTGTTTAAGTTCGCCAAGGACATCTTTGTTAAGCCAAGCTGGACCCCTACCATATTTGCTATTCTTTCTGCACATCAGGATGGTTTGCTCTTGTGCCGTCAATAAGGTCTCTTTAAAATACAGCCAGCTCTCTTGGGTTCCTTTCCCCCTCATATTAGCCTCCCAGGGAATCCTGCCCATCAGTTCCCTGAGGGAGTCAAAGTCCGCTTTTCTGAAGTCCATGGTCCGTATCCTGCTGCTCTCCTTTCTTCCTTTCATCAGGATCCTGAACTCGATCATCTCATGGTCACTGCTGCCCAGGTTGCCACCCACTTGTACTTCCCCTACCAAATCTTCCCTGTTTGTGAGCAGCAGGTTAAGAAAAGCACGGCCCCTAGTTGGTTACTCCAGCACTTGCACCAGGAAATTGTCTGCAACACTCTCCAAAAACTTCCTGGATTGTTTGTGCTCTGCTGTATTGCTCTTCCAGCAGATGTCAGGGTGATTGAAGTCTCCCATGAGAATCAGGCCCAGTGAACTGGAAACTTTCCCTAGTTGAGTAAAGAAAGCCTCATCTACCTCATCCTCTTGGTCTGGTGGTCTGTAACAGACACCCACCATGACATCACGCGTATTGTTCTTGCTTCTAAGCTTAACCCAGAGACACTCAACTGACTTATCTCCAGTTTCATACTGGAGCTCAGAGCAGTCATAGTGCTCTCTTACATACAGTGCAACTCCTCCTCCCTTTCACCCCTGCCTGTCCTTCCTGAACAGTTTATACCCATCCATGACAGCGCTCCAATCATGAGAGTTATTCCACCAAGTCTCAGTTATTCCAATCATGTCGTAGTTTCTTGACTGTGCCAGGACTTCCAGTTCTTCCTGCTTGTTTCCCAGGCTTCTTGCATTTGTGTACAGGCACTTGAGATAAGTAGCCGAGTGGCCTACTTTCACAGTATGAATCGGGAGGCCTCCCCTGCTGCACCCTCCTACTTCTGCTTCCTTGTGGTGTCCCTCTTCCCCACTAACCTTCGGGCTTAGGTCCCCGTCGAAACTAGTTTAAAGCCCTCCTCACTAGGTTAGCCAGCCTGTCTGCGAAGATACTCTTCCCTGTCTTCGTTAGATGAATCCCGTCCCTTTCTAGTAATCCTTCTTCCTGGAACAGCATTCCATGATCGAAGAATCCAAAGCCCTCCCTTCGACACCACCTGCGTAACCACGCATTTACTTCCCCAATGCGACTGTCCCTACCTGGGCCTTTTCCCTGAACAGGGAGGATGGACGAGAACACCACTTGCGCTTCAAACTCCTTAATCTCTTTTCCCAGAGCCACATAGTCCGCAGTGATCTGCTCAAGATCATTCTTGGCAGTGTCATTGGTGCCCACATGGAGGAGCAGGAAGGGGTAGCGGTCTGAGGACTTGATAAGTTTTGGCAGTCTCTCCGTCACATCCCTAATCCTAGCTCCAGGCAAGCAGCACACTTCTCTAGTTTCCCAGTCCGGACGGCAGATGGATGACTCCGTCCCCCGTAGGAGGGAGTCCCCGACCACCATCACCCTTCTCTTCCTCTTGGGAATGGTGGTCGTGGAACCCCCATCCCTAGGAGAATGCATCTCTTGTCTTCTGATCAAACGGGTCTCCTGATGATCCATTCCCTCCGAAGGGTCCTCCAAATCATTCTCTGCCATAGTACTTGTGCAGAGAGGATGAAAACGATTCCTTACTTCTATCTGCATGGTGGGCACATGGGTTCTCTTTCTTCGGGAGGTCACATGCTGCCAATTTTCTTCCCCGTTCTTCATTGTCGCCTGCCCGGCCTTCTCTGAATCTTCCTTACGCTCTGCCTGTGCCTGATGGAGAAAGACATTGTTTTCTGTAATGCACCGCAGGGTTGACATTTGGGTCTCTAGTCCTTTAACCTTCTCTTCCAATAAGGAAACCAGCCTGCACTTGGTACAGATGAAGTCATTTCTATCCTGTGGGAGGAGGACAAACATAGCACACCCAGTGCAGGTGACAACAACGGATCGCTCCATCTCCATATCTCTGCTCTGAGAGCCTCCTCAGATGCTCAATTTCCTGCTCAGCAATGTCTGGGCTCCTCCCAGACAGATCCCAGGCAAACTCCCTCCTTCTCCTTCTGTTAGCCGCCCCTCTGTTCGCTGCTCAGCTGGTTCGCAGCTGGCTGCCTTTTATAAGGCTGGGGCAGTTGCCCCGCCCCTGCACTTACCCCTCAAAGCCCCGCCCCCGCAATTAACCCCACCTGGATCCAAATGCCACTGATAGGGCCGTGGGCTGGGATGCAGTGGAGTCGGGTGGGCCTGCATCCCCCTACCCCCTTCCCTAACCAGCCCAGGAGTGCTTGACGTCCTCTACACTGTTGGCCAGAGGACCCCGAGCTTTGCCAGCCCCACCTGACTGTAAGGCCGGGGGCTATAGGCCACTGTGCCTGCCCTGCCCGCTTGAGGGCCCAGGGCTGCAACCTGCTTACGTGCCCCGCCTGCTTGAGGCAGGGGGCTATTGACTCCTTTGCCAGCCCTGCCTGGCTTGAGGCCTGGGGGCTGTAGACTGTACCAGCTGTGCCTACTTGAGGACCGGAGGCAACAGACTGCTCGTCTGCCCCACCCCACCTGGGGCCAGGCCACCAGACTACTCACCCCCCCCCCCGACCTGTTTGAGGGCCAGGGGCCATAGGACCTTGGTACTTGCCAGCCCCACTTGTGAGCCAGGGGCTAAAGACTCTGTTGCCTGCCCTGCCCTGCCCTGTGTGAAGGCTGGGGCAATAGACTGCTGTCCCACCCTGTCTGTTGGAAGGCTGGGGAGCCGCAGACCCCTTACCAGCCCTGCCCTACATGAGGGCCGGGGGCTACAGATGGACAGGGATAGCTACAGACTCATAAACAGGGAGCTAATTCCCCTTGGGGAAAGGTGCTGTGGCCTCCCTGGGAGCCTGGGTCTGAGGAAGGGTCGTGATGCCGCTGGCTGGCTCATGCCACCAGCCTACACCCCCCTTTTCACAGATGGGTACTGAGGTCCAGAGAAATGAAGTGACTTGCCTGAGGCTACACACAGTCTCACAAAACAGAGAATATAACCTAGGTCACCAGTCTCGGGTTCACCCCATGACCACTGGACAATCTCTGAAGTTACAGCTCCTCCTTATGCAGTTCTAGCCCTTGTAGTTGTGTTGGGGAAGAGGGGACATTCAATGCACTGTAAACTTGCTGGGGTGGATCTCAGCAGTGCTGTGAAGCAATGAAACTTTCCATCAGTGGAGGCTCTGCCCAGAACTGTTTTCTCAGTGATAAAGAAATAAGAGGTAGACCAAGGGACTTGAAATTTAGGATCCTTCCACCACAACATTTATGTTTTTTCAGTGCAAGAGCAAACATGAGGTCATGCTCTCATTACACTGTCCTACTGGAGATGAGGCAAGTAATGATTTCACCTCTGTGTAGCTAATCAAGGTGACCCCAATCTCCCCCAACACCCTCCAACCACAGAGTTCTTCTTGACTAGTTACACTGATGTGAAACCATCACTTGCCTTGTCTACACACAGCTTGTACAGTGAAAGAGAGAGAGACACCTGCATCCCAGTGTAGACAAACCCTCAGGGACTGTCTCTCGGAGCCGGTCCCACCCCATGAACACCTCCCTGGAACCAACAGCAATTGCTGAGGGGCAGAAGAAATGTGAACAACATATTTCATATACCTTTAGCCACTTTTCAATAAGTTCAGTGACTCTGGGAACAAAGAAGAGAATCAGCACCACTTATTCAGTCATCTCTCCACGGAGCACAGCTGAGGAATTCCTGATTTACATGGCTATAGACAGCACAAGAGACAGAGCACAGGCTGGATAGCAACATCTCACAGTAAAACCCGGGCTCTCATCAGAGGCACATGCCAGTATAGTCCCTGCTGGTGCTGGGGTGACACAACCAAGTAGAGAAGCAAATCCCATAGCTGGAAAATTAAAAAAGAACAAACTAGAATTGTCTTTGATGCTTTATTTACCCTAAATACACAAATACCCAGCATGGGGAAAGGAGCTGAGAAGCAGCTTCAATAACCACAACAGTGAAAAGAGATCCGCAGATTTTGGGAACATTTTTAATGACACTAAAATGGCAACAAAGTCAAAGGCAATTTAAGAGTGACAGTCTTATCTTCAGGATGTTTTATGAATCTCTGTCCCTTTTCTTCTCCCTTTTCTTTCATACTGTTCATTTTTACTCACCATTTTTCTAGCCCTCATTTCCCATCCCTGTTAATTTCTGTGTCTCTTCCATTCTCCTCTTATCCCTGTCACAGATCATTCCCCCTCATGTTCTCCATTCTCTCCCTGAACTTATCCCTTCCTCTCGCTGCCTCTGACTGGTTCCCCTCTTCAGAGTGTTTTCATCTCATTATTTTCATAGCTATTTTGCACCCTTTCTCTAGGATTCTCTGGTAATTTTGTTTTACTTTATCTTTTCCTCATTTCCTCTGTTCGCTCTGATTCAACCCTTCCCTGACCTCAGTGACTCTCCGTGTTGTCAACCCCAGAAGTTAAAAATCATGAATCAAAACCAAAAGTCGTGCAATTGAACCTCTAAAACATGAGGTTTCAAAACAACACAGACTGTATTCTGGGTGATCTTGTGATTTTTGAACTCTCCCTACACACCCCCTGCGTGGGTGTGACAATTACTGTGGTGCCAGCCCTGCAGTGACAGAGGAAGGTGACTTGGCCCTGCGGCAGGAGCTCTGGCTGGGAGCCCCACTGAGATCTAACCCCACAGATTGTACAAAACCCTCCCTGCCGCTGCGGAGCTTCCAGCTTCTCCCAACCCCCCCAAACCCTCATTAATTAATGCTGGGTCCTGGCCACCCCCACGTCTGCCTGTCCCCAGCCCGGCTGTTAATTCTGCCCCCTGCCCAGCCCCACATCTGCCCCTCAGGGCCCCTCTGCTCCCCCTGCAACTCCAGGGGTTCTTCATCCCCCCTCCCATCCCTGGTGCTGCAGGGAGGAGGAAGGAGCTTCCAGGGATCATAGAGATGAAGGGCCTGGGACTGGGTAGATGGGCATCCTCCAGGGTCATAGAGACTAGGGTGTGTGAGGCTAGAGAGGCTGATTTCTCCCCCCCAGTGTCTCCCCTTCATGTCAGGGACACAGTCTGAGCTGGGATCCCAGCCCCACCTCAAGGCAGGGGCGCATTCTCCCCCCAGGGACAGAGGTCGGCGGGAAAGTGAAGATCGGGGCCTGGTCACCAGCATTGAAAAATGTCCCCAGCCCCCGGTCACAGTCCAGACACACCCGAATCCTGCTCGGGACCTGGCGCAGGGGCAGGGGGGTTGCAGGGGAGATGAGAGCCCGGAACTGATCCCCCCCTCATCCCGCCACCGCTCCACAACCCAGATCCCCTCCTCAGGTCTAAGGGTGAACCTGCCCTTCCTCCTCACAGACTCTCTGGCCACCCCCACAGCCCAGTATTCCCCAGCCCCCACGTCCACCTCCACCTCCCAGTAATGTCTCCCCGAGATGAATCCCTCACAGCCCAGCACACAGGGCACAATGTCAAATCTCTCAGGTTTGTCAGGCAGATCCTGCCGTGTGTCTCCCCTTCTCACACTTTTCCCATCCTCAGATAGGACAAGTTTGGGATGAGCCGTGCCTGGATCCAGAGCCACATTCGCTGGGGAGAGAGAATCAGAGCGTTAGGGGCAGAGCTCAGCCCTGGGGGCGGGTTTGATGGTGTCAGTGACAGAATCTGCCCTGCCTGAAGTGTGAATCAGGAAATCTCCTTCCTCCAAGATTTACCTGTCAGCTCTGAGATGGCAGCAAAGTGCTGGGGAGCGTCACTGCCTGGCAGAGACGAATCAGTCACAAAGTGAAAGAATCAGCTGGGCCAAGCCTGGGACTTGGAATCTTCCCCCCCTGCCCCATCCTTTCCCCAGGGAGGGGCCTAGAGACTCTATGGGCCCTGGCAGATTGTACAACACAGTGAACATTGACAGAGCTCCCCTTCCCATCCCCAGCTTGAATCTCACTGTGTCCCTGCTGCCCCTGAGCTGGCCTTTGATTTGGGGCCTCCCTCCCGCTGGTATCCTGCCTGCTCTGAAATGTCAGTCCTCAGACAGCAATGGGCCAAACAGGAGCAGGATTGAACATGCCCAGAATTGCACTGCTCAGCAGCAGTTGCAACACAAAAGTACATTAGCATGAGGGAGGGGTTAACACAGGGGAAGGGCTCATAGTTGAATGAGGAAGATGCTATGTGTGGGGGGAGCTGTGGAGTAGGTGGCTGGTGGAAAGAAAGACAGGGTTATGGTAGTGATGGGAGACTAAAGTGATGTCTTGTTTAACAGGGACAGGAGAATTCTGCTATCATGGTAGTTGGAGAGAAGAGAAAAGAGACAAGATCACAGGTTGCAGAGTCCGTCCGTGCTGGTTTTATTCTGCTGCATCCTAGTTTAGCAGCCTGATCACAGGAGCTCCCTGGGTCTGTATATTGGAGCCAGGAGAGCATCTGTCTGCGATCAAGGCTCTGTCCCTCTGCTTGAGATTAGAGCAAAGATCACCCACAGACACACTCCCTGCTCACCAAGTCAATATGAGGTCACTGCAGAGCTACTGGCTTCCTCCATAGAGAAGATGAAGGAAGAAACAGAGCGGCACTGGAGATAGGCCATCAGAACCTGTAGAGAAAACAAACTCCCTCTGGGCTAGAGGTTATGAAGCTGCATTTTCCACTGGCTCTGTACAATGAGTGGAAGCTACTCTCACAAATCTCTGTCGGGTGCAGAGCCCACGTAGGCAGTGGAGAGGCAGGAAGAGTAGCTGCAATATGATACAGATCATTGTGGTGTGCTAGGACACAATCACAGCCCTGCCTCACCTCATGATGTCCTGTGAAATGCAGGATGCTGGGGAATGAACTAGCATGGCCACTTCCACATTCAAGGAAAAAGAGGAACATTGTCTCATGGGAACTGATATATAGACATTGATAAAATACTATAGTTAATTACCTTCTTCTATAGGTGCCACGTATTTTCTCCACCCTAAAACCAAGCACATCATTAGAGACGAGAGCTGATCTCAACAAGTATTTCATGATTCAATATTGTACAAACTATTACAATGAGGGAAAAATAACGTTTTCCAGAAGTATCCTGTAATATAAATCATCAGAACCTCCACTGACCTGCATGAGTCTCTCTCTCCCAGGGTGTATCTTCACTGCAGAGTTAGCCCAGGATCTTACCTGGCTGCTGCCCCTAAGCTGTTCATTGCTCAAGCACAAAAACTCTGACTCAAGTTTGCTGCTCCTTTAAACTCAGGCTATCTGGCAAGTCTTTGGGCATAGGCTATAGTCCAGGTTCCACTTTAATTCAGGTTGGTTACCTGGGTACTCTGCGGTGTGGATGGAGGCTAATCATCTCAGATGCCGATAGTCCTCCAGTGCTTTCCCACGGTTCCTCCGGGGCCATATTTTCTTGGTCACTACCTACGCCTGTCTTCTGTACCAGAAACCACCTTCTAATGTAGAGACCCTGGTGGTTTATACATTGGACCATTCCATGTGGTCTGCTGCAATTCTACTGCACTTCCAGAGTGCTTCTACAGTGATGCCATCTGGGAGAGCATCCTCCCAGCATGCTGCCAGCTGATCAGGTACTAATATGAAGATCCCACTGGACTTCTGGTGTAAGATCAGTAATACCAATGATTTGGGGAGGGATGGAGTCAGAATCAGCTGTTGCAGAAGAATAGCTCCAAGAAGGTGGCAGAGAAGGGAATTTACCAGAGGGAATCACAGTGTAGGGAGAAAATCAAATCCCCCCAGACTACATAAAAGCAAGGATCAGATCCCCCCAGTCTGACAACTCACTGGGAATGTGCCCTTTTTACAAGGATCTGGACCAGTTGCCTGGCACTGCCCCAAGCAGAGAGCCCCCTTTCCCTCTGGATGGGCTTTGGACTATGGATGGTGCTGGTGGTTGATCAGGCATAGCAGAACCACAGGAGCAAGAGCAAATGCTACATGCTTTGCAGCATAGCCAGAATGACCTGAAGCCTGAGTCCCAGGACCTCTTCGGGGAGCAGATGGGAGAATGGACCAGGAAGGATGCAGAAGAGGGGCCAGGATTGCAGCAGCTGGGTAAGATGAAAGCTGCCATATTTGTTACTGTTATGGGGAATATGAAAAGTGTTGTAACCAATCTCATTACTGACACAGGGATGTTATGTGCTGGGGGTGGGGGTAGTCAGCTTTGATAACAAAGCTTCACCTGAGGTCAGAAGAAACCTCCATTTTCCCTGTTCCTCCTTTCTTGCCTGCTCCTCCCTGGTCACATGGATTCCAAGTGTGAATGCAGGCAGAGGAAATAAACACGAAACCAGTGCTGTGTTCTGGCACACACTGCTACAGGCATGCAAAGCAGTGCAAGCAAGCAGTGCTTGGAAATGTAGAGAAATGGGGAGCAGAAGCATATGTGCGTATATGACAGTGCATTTAATCCTGCCTCAGATCAAGCAGCTGAACTAGATGATCTCTTGAGATCTCTCCCAGCCCAACAGTCTATGATCTCACACTGACACCAGCATTGCAACATTTCTGGAGGCAGCTTAGATATTAAGCCCCATGCAATGCCCTTGGCAGGATAAAGTGCAGAGCACCTGCAATGTCTCGCACTATTCCAGATCTTGTCAACAGCTGCCACATGAGGATCCAGTTTGGTACAAAAGAAATTCTTGTCAGAGGAAGGATAATGACACTTACCAATTTCTAGATCTCGTTTGCCTAAAAATTAAACAGAAATACATGCATTGTTTGTTAGGTGTGTGATGATGTCTAGATTAGGGGTGACCATTTATAATATTATTGATATCAATATTGCTAAATGACAATAATTCGTACAAGATATGCCATGTCAGGTACCAGTGGAAAAGTCATGATTCGCTGAGATTGAGAAGCACGTTTCTATGTATGTCTCAGTTTTGTACTATGAGTTCTAAAGATGTCTGGTATATTTGTATTTCAAACTTGTGTTGGGTTTCTGGGTGACACCCCAGATAGGATGGCAGCAGCACTAAGCCTGTTTAATGGCCCATGAAGGGAACTCACAGGTACAATGAGCCCAGTGAAAGAACCCAGGGGCTACAACTTATGAGTCACCAGGACATGTAAGAACATGCCTATGGACAGGGGACTCTGAATCTTTTCCATGCCATGTGCTGTGTGGCTGTGTTTGGGACAAGCCGCATGGGAAAGGGACATAAAAGGTAGCTGCACCATTCTTCATTCCTGCTTCCCACCTCTGAATCAACTCATCTACAACTGAAGCTGTGAAACAAAGGACTGAGACCCATCCAGGTACTGGAGGTATAACAGAGGGACTGTACGAGCCTGCAATTCCACAGTTCTATTCAGAATCTAATACATATGGACTTTTAAGTCATTTTTATGTATCTGATTGCTTTATCCATTTAACATCTCTCTTCTTATTTCTTTCCTTTTTAAATAAACCTTTAGTTTTAGTTACTGAAGGATTGGCTGGCAGCGAGGTATTTCGGGTAAGATCCAAACTTATATTGATTTGGTAATGTGCCTGACCGTTTGGGGGTCAGGAGAACATTTTTGGCAAAGGGAATAGAGTTTTAATAACTTGTCTCTTTACTGGACCTAGTTGCTAATTGGGGGCCAGAGACTGAAATGCAATAAAGGGCGCTGTGTGTTTCCTGTTGTAGCTTCATGATAATCAGTGTGGGGGATCAGAAGTATCATTAATAACTGGTTAGGGAATCTAACTGCAGTGTCACCCGCCAGTCTGGGAGAATCTGCTCTGCTTTTGCAGCCTGCATCCTTCACCATGGAATTTGCAGGTGGCTACCCTAGGCACAGATGGGTCACCAGGTATTTCTCTTTTCTTAGCTTTTATTTCTTTTTATCATCAGCATGACAATAAAGGCTGAGAAATTACTTCTATTCAATCTCCTTTTAAGAAGGTCAAACTAGAGGATCTGGTCATCTGTTCTGGTCTTAAACTCTGTGACTCTACAACTCTATTGCTTATCATTTTTCAAATTAGCTTTTGATGTGAACTGAAATTCATCCAATTTAGTTTTTTCCCTCATTTTATAAAGTTACATTAGAAAACATACCCCCACACCCCACCAAAAGGATCATAATAATAAAAAAGCAAGCAAACAAATAATAAAAGGTTTCATATTGCAACTATTTTAAAAGTTCAATTAAAAACAAACACCTTCAACACAATTAAACAAACTCCCACATGAGGATCCAAATTGGTACTAAAAGTATTTTGTCAGAGGAAGGATAATGCCACTTACTTATTTCTTGATCCCGTTTGTCTAAAATTTAAAGAGAAATAAATACATATTTTTGGTAAGTGTTTCATTTTTCTCACGTTTTATTTCTCTTTACCATCAAGACAACAATGAAGTTTGAAGCTTGGTCTATACTGGCGACTCAGGTCGACTTAAATTCACTTAAGTCGACCTACGTACACTTGCATCTACTCTGGCATTACTGTTAATTCAAATTAAGTCGCCTTGAAAATCAACTTAAGACCATCTCTGCAAGTGGCGTAGCGCCTAAATCGAATTTTTTAATTCGATTTAGTGTCAGTGTAGACACAAATTCACTTAAATCGACTTTATTGGCCTCCGGGACGTATCCCACAATGCCCCGTTTTGACCGCTCTGGACAGTCACAGTGTGCTGCTCTGTGGTCACACTACCAAGAATGTTCCCTCCCCTCAAGCCCCGGGAAGATTTGAGTTTTCATTTCCTGTGCCGCCAGCATGGAGAGAGCTTTGTCACTGTTCTCCGCATGGCTACTGCTAAGCCCAAACGTGCTCCAGCATGGAGTCGACCAGAGGTCTTAGATCTCATCGGGCTGTGGGGCAAGGAGTCTGTTCTGGCTCAGTTCAGAGCCAGCAAAAGAATCTGGACATTTATGGGAAGATATCCCAGGGCATGCTGGAGAAGGGATACAAGAGGGACGCTCAGCAGTGCCGTGTGAAGATCAAGGAGCTGCGTCAGTCTTATCAGAAAGCCAAGGAAACTAACAGCCATTCTGGCTCCTCGCCCAAAACATGCCGCTTCTATGATGAGGAGGATGGCCAGGCTGAAGTACCTGGTGGCGAGCAGAAAGCAGTGGCGGCCACGCTGACAGCTGGCCAGCAAGCTACCACCCTACCCCTTGAGACAGTGAATGAACACTCTCCCTCTTTCCCCATGACTTGAATGTTCATAAACAAAGTTTTGCATCATTTCAACAAGTTTCTTTATTAAATTATATCTTGTTCTGGAGGGATTTGGTGGGCACAGATATCGATGGGGGCGGGGAAGGGAGTTCACCAAAGGCAACAACATACAGGAACAGAAATCAGCCATGCATCTCATTGCAGAACCTGGTTTTCAAAGCTTGCCTAATGCAAAGTGCTCCATGGTAAATTGGCAGCTAGTCTTTCTGCCTCCACAGCCCAACCCTGGGGGAACCTCTCACCCTTCACTTCACACACATTATGAAGAATACAGCACGCAGATATCGCAGAAGGGAGGTACTTCTCATTCATATCCAGCCTAGTGAGGAGACTCCTACATTTACCCTTTACACACCCAAAGGCACATTCTACAACCATTCTGCAACTGTTTAATCTCTTATTAAAACACTCCTTGCCGCTGTCAAGGTGCTTGGTGTACAGCTTCATTAGCCAAAGGAGCAAGGGGTAAGCAGGATCCCCCATAATCACTATTGGCATTTCCACACCCCCGATGTGAATCTTTTGGTCTGTGAAGAAAATGCCTGCCTGCATCTTAGAGAACAGCCCTGAGTTATGAAATACACACATGTCATGCACCTTTCCAGACCACCCCACGTAGATGTCGGTGATTTCGTTTTCTTATGTTTAATTTCTCTTTATCATCAGTATGACAGTAAAGACCGAGAGATTAATTCTATTCAATCTCCTCTTAAGGAGGTCAAACTAGAGGATCTAGTCATCCCTTCTAGTCTTAAACTCTACAACTCTATTGCTTATCAATTTTTCAAATACGTTTTTGTTGTGAACTGAAATTCTTCCAGTTTCATCTTTCCCCACATTTTATAAAGTTACATTAAAAAAGTAACCTCCTCAATCTGCCAAAAAACTACTACTAGTAGTAGTAAACCAAGAAAACCAACAATAAAAGTTTTCATATTGCAAATATTTTAAAAGTTCAATTTTAAAACAAACACCTCCACCACAATTAAACAAACATCCACATGGGGATGCAAATTGGTACTAAAAGTATCTTCTCAGAGGAAGGATAATGCCACTTACTTATTTCTTGAGCTGCTTTCTCTAAAATTTAAAGAGAAAGAAATACGTATTTTAGGTAAGTGTTGGTAAATGTTTTATTTCTCTTTATCATCAATAAAACAGTAAAGATTGAGAGATTATTGCTATTCAATCTCCTTTTAAGGAGGTCAGTCTAGAGGATACGGTCATCCTGTCTGGTCTAAAATTCTGTGACTCAATGACTCTATTTCATATTAATTTTTCAAATTAGCTTTTGGTTGGAAATTCTTCCAGTTTAGTGTTTCTCCACATTTATATAATTACATTAAAAAAACACTCCCCACAAAGAAAAAATTATAGTAATAAAAAACAAATAATCAAAAAAACAAAAACGGGTTAAATAATGCAAAAAAAAAAAAAATTAAATATAAAAGCAAACATCTCCACAACAACTGAACAAACTCCCTGTGATGGAGTATACCACTTTAAATCCAAGCCCTTTGGACTTCATGAGGCCGCTGCCACTTTCCAGCCACTGATGGACGGAGTGGCCACATACATCCTACGCAGCCACCTACATTGACGATATCATCATCTACAGTGAGAGCTGGGCCAAGCATATGAAGCATGTTGCTGCGGTATTACGAGCTCTCAAAGAGGCAGGTTAGATGGTCAAGCCATGCTGCCTGGCCAACCAAGTACTTAGGGTATGCTGTGGAGGGGAAGGGCAGACAGCACAGCTACAATCTTTTTTGGAAGAACTCCAATCTCTAGTGAGCTGCCCTGTCCCTTACACAAAGAAGCAAGTCCGGTGGTTTTATGGGATTAGTGGGATACTATCCACCGTTCATCCCAAACTTCACTACCATTGTTGCCCCTTTGACACACCTGGTTAAAGACACTGCACCCAAAAAAGGTCCATTGGACTAAAAGCCTGACAAGGCATTTAGGGCACTAAAAGACCCATTCACTCAGCAGCCAGGAGAATTCCAATTCGGACTTCTAAAAGTCCTTTATTCTCCAGAGAGATGTGTGTCATGTCAGACTCAAAATTTGGAGGAAGAGAACACCCTGTTCTCTATTTCAGCAGGAAGTTGTTGCCACAGAAGGTAGCCTAATTGACCGACAGGAAGGAGGCCCTGGAGGTGAAATGAGCCGTTGATGCCCTAAGCAATTATCTGTGGGGACAACCCTTCCACCTAGTAACTGACCATGCCCCCCTCCACTGGCTGAACTCAATTATACACCATAACTAAGGAATAGGCAGCGGTACCTCTCAATGCAGCCATGTAGCTTTCAGCTGGTACATCATTCAGGCACAGAAAACAAATATGCTGACTTCTTATCACAGGATGGAGGGGACACAAACTGGCCCCAGGACACCACGGCCCAAAGTCTGAGGGGAAGGGTGTGTGAGAGGGTAGTATACAAACCTACCCTTGGCCTGCAGAGTGAAAGGACGGTACAGGGCCCAGGTATCCCTGACCCGCCAGCCCTGCAGATCATGCTCCAACTGGAGAAAGGGGTGAAAAGGGAGTAATCCAGCTCAGAAGGGAGAGGCTGGGGATGACAGACCTACCCTGAAGGGCCTGACAAGAACATAACAACGGCCATATTGGGTCAGATCATTGATCCATCTAACCCAGTATCCTGTCTTCCGACAGTGGTCAGAGAAGCCTTCCAACAAGGCTGCCAGAGAAGTCTCCTCAAGCGACTGACTGTATGCTTAGCCTGGTTGGGTCTGATGGTTTGATTGCCTTTTCTTTTTCTTTTCAGCTTATCTTGGACTGGAAGCTGGAGGAGAACAGCAGAGGGTAGGAAGTGATGCAGGGAGGGTGACTCAGAGGACCACTTTGGGGACTAGACATTGTTGACCCTTCTCTTGGGTCAGAGCCAAGTGGAGTGGACGGGCTGGGCTCCCCTACCACTGCATGACTCCCTGCTCCTCTGATTAAAAGAGAACCTGGATGGCAAGACCTGCCCATTGGGAGAGGGCATTAAGTGTACTAACCACTAGGTCACCTAACCCAGCGATGACTCAAATTACACTCCCACGTGAGGATCCAATTTGGTACAAAAATTTCTTATCAGAGAAAGGACAATGAAACTTACCAATTTCTAGATCTCGTTTCCCTAAAGAAAGAGAAATACATATCAAAGTTTATGAGTTTTCCTTCCCTTCTGTGTTGTTTCTCTTTATCATCAATACCAAAGTTCAGGCAGGGTGATTATTTCTATTCAGCTTCTTTTCTATTGCTTCTTCCCACACCCCAAATAACATTGTGTTGTGAAGTTTATCTAATTTAGACTTACTCCAAATTTTATAAAACTGGACTCTGTCAAGGGCCACACCCCCATCACAGACGGGAAAAGATGAAAACTCCTCTGGGCTCAAGTGGTATTAACCAGGTGTTGCTGCAGGGCCTGCTCCACTTGGAGGACATGATCTTGAAAGGGAGAGTTTGTCAAAGGAAGGGGGTGGTAGCCAGGAGAAAGGCTGCTGGAACTCAGATGTAGGTGAGTTGCAACAGAACCGCTGATATGAAGACAACTTGTGAACCTTTGTTACTCAAAAGGGCCCGTCCGACCAGGTCCAAGCTGACTGCAGCAGGGAGCAGTTGAAGATAAACCCTGTCCTGGGGTTTGGCTGTTCTTAAAATCGGTCATGGATTCACTTGATAGTGCTACACCCCCAGCTTTGCAACAGCCTCTAGACTCTTCAGTCTGCCAGACTCCCTCAGCACACTCTTCAGGGACAAACACACCCTACCGAGCGTTCACAGTGACACTCAAAGAGCGCTGTCAGAACAGTCGGGTGTATGTTACCTGGACACAGCTGCATAGGGAGCCCTCAGGTTGTCAGCAAGAATGGATGGTTAAAGCACAGACCGTTCTGGTCAGCCCAGAGCCCAGCCAAGCTGTAGTGAACCTCACTGTCCTAGCTCTGTCTGTCTCTCTGTCTGTCTTACCCCCGTGGTCAGACCCCAGGTGAGAGCCCCGACTCCTTCCAGCAGCCACCACCTATCCCCCACCTCACACCTCTCCAGTCCTTTGCTCTTGAGCTGGGGGATGTTGCTCAGCTTCCCTGCTCAGGTGTGGGGAAATCCAACTGTCTCTGGGTCATTGGTTGCTAGGTGCCAATGTTCAGGTGACTGGATTTGCCATGGTTTTCTCAGATGCTCTATTAATATAGGGACTAAGGCCCAGACAGCCAGGCAGCACCTGCACTTATGTCTCCTAGCCTCCCTCGAGAGCAAACAGTCCTTTCCCCCTACTGGGTAACAATGCTGCATATAGGGGAAACTGAGGCATGCATATGCTTGATAAACATATTACAGAAAATTCCCACTTCAGCACACCTTCACTAACGAGCCAGACCTCTATAGATTCTTGTGAAAAATTCTGAGATTGAGGTCTCGTCTGCACTGAAAACTTGGCATACCCACTTCTCTCAGGTGTGTAAAAAATCTACAATCCTGAGACACATGCCTCTGCTGAGCTCATTCCCTAATTAGAAGGACTTTAGGGGAAAGGGTCTCTGGAAACACCCATATAGACTCTAAAAGGTTCAGCCAATCACACACATACCAACCTCTTCCCCCCACCCACCCCGACACACACACAACAATAAAAATAAATCAAAGAAACAACCAAGCTTATATACAAAGGTGTAACTATCGTCAAGAATTGCATTTGTGGAAAACGGAAAATTGAAACTTACCAACTTCTTCAGTGAGTTTCCCTTAAAAAAATACAGAAATAAACAAATTATTCTCATCTTGTGCTTCATCAGAGTTAGAACACTACATGCTATAGTAACAAAATTCATTAGGAGCATAGAGGGACATGTCCCATTTATTTGGAAATTGGGCAGCTATTCTTTATGGATTAAGTGAACAGAGGCATGGACAAGGATGTCTGAGTTATGTAAAAGTTTATATGACTTTTTCCCCCCCGACTGAAGAACAAATGTGTTCATTTACTGATTTACCACAGGGCGTTTCTATAGGGTCCATCACTATAATGTCAAGGTGCAGTACACTTCATTAGCAAAAAAGAGATTTGAAGTACACATATGGGAGCTTAGACTTTGCAGAATCTTGTCTCAAGTGAGGCCAGACACAGACAGCTGTAACGCCCTGAGAACTGGGAAAGAGGGGGAGATGAAGGACCGAGCAGAACATAGCTGTGTCTGCTGTGATCTGATTGTCTGGTTCACTTTCTATTCTCTCTCCCACCCACCTCTGCCACCACCCTCTGTCAATAAATGCACATATATTCTTCTTCTTTATTAGGATAAGAAGTCTGAGAGAAATCCAACTCCTCTTCAGGATGTCAAACGAGAGAGATCAAAGGTCCCTTCTTGTCTTAAAATCTGTGACTCTATAACTCTATTATTTATCAGGGCTGGTTCACACTTACCTGGAAATTCGGTGGCAGTCAACGGGAGTTACGCAAACTACGCAGAGTAGTTTGCGTAACTCACGTGACTGCTTCTGCGCACTGTTGACACTGCACTGAGCTGACGGGAACAGCGTTCCCATCGGCTCAGCGCTACGCTACTTGATGGGGTGGACTTAGTTGACCTCCTGATCGATTGAGCAGGTCTCACTGACCTGCTCAATCGATCCTGAAAGATCGATCTGGTGGCGGTGATTTTGCCGCCGTTAGTGTAAACATAGCCTCAGTCTTTCAAATTAGCTTTTGGTGTGAATTGTTTCCCCACATTTTATAAGATTACACTAACCCCTCCAAAAAAGAATAATAGTAATAAAAAGCAAGTAAACAGACTAAAAGAAGTTTCATATTACAACAAAATTGTAAAAGTTAAATTTAAAAGTGAACAGCTCTACCACAATTAAACAAAGTCCCCGAGGAGGATCCAGTTTGGTACAAACAATTTCTTGTCAGAAGAAGGATAAAAGCACTTACTTATTTCTTGATCCCGCTTTTCTAAAATGTAAAGAGAAATAAATAAATATGTTTGTTAGGTGTTTTTCTTTCCTTATGCTTTATTTCTCTTTACCATCAATACGACAGTGAAGTCTAAGAAAAATCAAACTCCTCTTCAGGACGTCAGATGAGAGAGGGACCAGACTCCCTCTGGTCTTAAACTCTGTGACTCTATTTCTTATCAGTTTTTCTAATCAGTTTTTGGTGTGAAATCTATCCAATTATTGTTTCCCCACATTTGTTGTGTCTGCTGTGATCTGATTGTCTAGTTCACTTTCCATTCTCTTTCCCACCCACCTCTGCCACCACCCTCTATCAATAAATGCACATATATTCTTTTTTATTAGGATAAGATCAGCAGGTCAGACATTCTTTTCTTGTTCAGTTCCTAAATTTCTCTTATTCATTTATTAGAATATAACCTTTATGTCCAGTGTATTTCTCCATCTGATAGTTACCTTTCATTTTAAAGAGATAAATAACGAGGCCAATCAAACAAACAAACAAAACCATCAGGATCAAACTCAGAGCCACCAACCAGGGATTCACCCTCGGGAAAAAGGGATCTGAAAAACAAAACACCCAGGATTTTCCTTAGTTTGGAAGCAGTGACTAAAGGCAAATGTTTTTATTTCATACAAATACATGGATAGCGCCCAGCAGGATTTGTGCGAGACAAGAGTGAAAGAATGGCCATGTGTGTACTACACAAAAACCAGAAACTGATCTTAAATATGGCTCTAACCAACACAGCGTTAACACTGATTTATCCTTGAAAAACAGGCCTGGTTTGATTCATTGCTATTCAGAGGACCGTAGACATCAGGGCCAAATTATCTGCTCAGAAAACCCCATTAACTTCAATAGAGTTACACCAGCAAATAATTTGTCCCTTAGTGTTCAGCAACATTCAGAAATTGCCAGATTAATTAGAATATTTTTGAAAAATCTGCTATTACCCCCTAAAATCTGGAGAAATCACAATCACAATTCCTAAAGATATTTGTGCAGCAAACTAACTAATTTTCATTTGCTGGTCTTGTGTTCACAGTGATTCAGTCATAGACTCACAGACTTTAAGGTTAGAAGGGACCAATATGATCACCTACTCTGACTCCTGCACAATGCAGACCACAGAACCTCACCCACCCAGTCCTGTAATAGACCCCTAGCCTATGACTGAGTTATTGAAGTCCTCAGATCATGGTTTAAAGACTTCATGATGGATATGACCAGGATGGACTTTTCAAATGTGCCTGAGCCCTTCTCTGCACATGGTCTGTGCTACTATTTAGTGAAACTGGGGCCACCCTCTATGGAGTCATTTTTAAATTGGTTCATGAGTTGACAACCTCTGTGGGTTCCACCAATTTATATAAATTATTGCACAAAACCTTAAATAATAAATCAGCTTCATAGTGCCCTGCCTCCATTTATCTGAAGTCGGTAAGGAATTGACTCAAGATAAATCTATACAGGGCATGCTGAAACTTGTATGAGCACTCACCCAAGCAAGTACCATTGATTAACTTAATAAGTTCAACTTTTGTGTGTAGACCAGGGTAAATTGAGTCCCTTTGTGGATCTGGACCATAGTGACTTAAGGAGCACAAGTCCCATTGAAAGTCAGTAGAAACAACATCATCATATGATTTAGGTGACATTTCACACAACAAGTAATGAAGAATGAATTGGTGCAGCAACAAGATCATAAACAAGCCATAAACAGTACAAAATTTACCACATTTAAATAAATCATTAATATGCATTTAAGGTTGCAGGAACATATTGTGTCAGTGAATTGAGTGAAAGTTTCATCTAAAAATGGTGGAACGTTTGTGTGTGTGTGTGTGTGTGCGTGTGTGTGTGCGTGCGCACGTGCACTAGAATATCAGGAAAGTCAGGCTTAATGTTAAATTGACATGAAATCTAAAACGGTCATAGTCTTAATACTCCCAATTAAGGGAATCAGGCTGCCTAAGCTTTGACCCCGTAAAGATACCAGCCTCCCATCTTTTTTGTATGTGGATTATGAAATACCCAGCACAGATGTTTCAGTTCTTTTCTTCCTATGTCATGTTGTATATCCAGCCATGGTGAGTTCAGGGTGGGATTTGATTGGTAACTGACCTGCTATATAAATTGCTGATCCCTTGTCTTGATTGAGAACGGTGTTTCTGATGCATCAGGATAAATTTTGGTTTGACTGTTCTTTTATAACGATAGCAGTTTCTGTGTCAAACAGGTTGTTATCCCCTCGGGATTTTGTTTCAGAGAGTGATGGTAAATGTTGCCCATTGAGATCTTTCCACAGCACCTCAGGCTCTGGGTACCAACCAGCTGATCGACAAACCACCCGGATCCCTCCATCCTGGTGACCCTCAACAGAGATGAGAGGAGCAGAGCCTAGTCCTAAGGGGGAAATACATAAAGGTGCTAATTCCATAAATTATTTTACAAGGCACAAGGGAGGAGGGACAGTTTGCGGATCCCTTCCTCACACTAGAAAGCACTAATTCATGTGGGTAACCAGTTGAAGGGATAAATGGATACTGGAATCTCTGCAATCCCAATGCACATGGACACACAAAAATGTGAAGAAATATTTAAAATAATCGCACTGAGTCAGTGGGAAATATTGTCCTCTCAACACAGGAGCAACTGAGTGCTCAGCACCTTTGGAGATATGACCCCTTCGTTTTGATACCCGAATGGGATAGGAACTTTTGGAAAATCTGATAGTAAGTGCATTGGATAGATATATTTATTGTAAAAAAAAAAAATCTAATTGGCTTCATGGTTATAGTGTCAAAGCAGCATGGGAGAAAGATCCGTCTTGTCTAAGGTCGGGTTCACACTGGGGACTTATGTCGATATAAAGTCCCTGATATCGATTTAATTACCCCCCATTCACACTGACAGCACTGTTAAATCGACATAAGGTGCCAGTAAAATCAATATAACAAGACCACATCTGCAAGTGGCGTACAAGGTTTTGTAAGATCGACAGTGTTAGTGTGAACTTAATGGAGCTTAAGTCGATTTAATTGACCACCGGAATGTATCCCATTATGCTCCATTTTCACCTTTCTGGCCAATCAACCTGTGGTGCTCTGTGGTCAGAATAGCAGGTAAAGTCCCCTCCCCTCAAGCCCCAGAAAGATTTGAATTTCTACTGTCTGTGCTTGCTGCCAGCATGGAGAGAAGTTTGCTAGTGATCTCAGCATAGCTACTGCAAAGCCCCAACGTTTTCCAGGGGGAAGCAGCGATGATCCTTTTCCTGTTTGTTTGGGAGGGGAAAAGGATTCCTGGAGAAGGGACATCTTGTGAGTTCTCTTTCTTCAGTTCCAGTCTGTGGGGGTATGTTGAATGCAAACAGAGAAATCCCCCCCAACCCTCCTTTTTCTATCTGGGAGGGTTTGGAATGCAAGCTGAGAAAGCAAACCCCCCACCCCAACCCTGTCTGTGTGTGTTGAATGCAAGCTGAGAAAGCAACAGCCTCCTGCCCTAATCAGTTCCGAATAGCTCTCTGGTTTTGTTTGGACTGTAGGCAGAGAAATTCCCCCCCAACCCTGATACTGTCTCTGTGGGTTTCTGATGCAAGCCGATTTCCCCCCACCCCCACCCCATCCATGTGGTCTGCAATTGCTCTCCCTTTCTGTTTCGACTGCAGGAAGAGAAATCCCCCTCCCCCCCTCCCTAAACCCTGATCCTGTCTCTGTGTGTTTGTGATGCCAGTAGATTACCCCCCAGCCCACCATGCGATCTGCATTAGAAAGTCACTTGCTGGTGTATAAAATCAACGGAAACATATGTCTCTTCTTCCTCTTCAATACATAAACTAGAGGCAACATTGTATCACACCATCATTGCTGAAATTGATCACTAGATACATTCTTCCTAACTTTAAAAACTGTGTCTATATTGTATCCAAGCATCATAGTACATTGTTCTTCACAAATTTGGCTGTGGCTATCTTGTCATCTTGTTCTCATTCTGTAAACACCTCTCCAGTGGCCCGACCATTAAGCAGTGCTGCACACAGACTGTCTCACATTATGAAAAAGAAGACACGAAACATCCTACCCTACCCCTGCAGAGAGTGAAGGAACCCTTCCCCCCACCCCTTCATCCAAGACATGACTGTTCAAAAATAAATGTTTGCATCTTTTCAAAACGTTTTTTTATTAAAGAAAATCTTGCTCATGAGGGATTTGCCGGGCAGAGATCGGGAAGGGTGGTGGGGGGAGTGGGTATCATCAAAGGAAAACATACAGGAACAGATATCAGGCTTTTATCAAAGGAAAGCAGCATTTGGGGGGGGGGGAGGGTTCATGAGAAAAGGCAAGCACCATCAGGGGGTTGGGTGCATGAGAAAAGGCAGACAACATACGGGGGGGGGGGGGCATGGGTGCAGGATGGATAAGAAAAAGCATGAAACATGGGGGGGGGTGCATGAGAAAAGGCAAGCAACATGGGGAGGGACGCGGAGAAAAGGCTAGCAACATATAGGAATAGAAATCACTAATGCATCACGCATTCATTGCCTGCAGCAACTGGGAATTGTTCTGCTGGATGTCTTGAAGCAGGGCTGCCTCGGCTGCTTCACCTTCTTGCTCTTTTTCTCAAGTACCCCATGCTAAGCCGCGAAAAGCAATGGCGAAATCAGGGAGCAAAAAAAAAAAAAGGCTTGAAAATCCTTTTCCTGTCTGTTTGGGAGGGGGAAAGGGTGGGGGAAGCAGTGATGCATCCTGAGACGATGCCACAGCCTCCATCGCTAGTTGCACTGTGAGATAGCTACCCAGACTGCACTGATTTCTAATTCGAAATAAGGCTGGCATGTGCGAACGCAAGAGACCAGCTCAAATAGCGTAGTGAGAACAGTCTGCTGCTATTTCTTTAAATCGGCTGCTGAAAGTCGATTGAAGCTGATTCGATTTAGCGCTGCAGTGTGAACATACATACAGAACTCCCCACCACCCCCATCACAATTTTACAGTCTCAGCAAATAAGAATGCTGCATTTGATTTTAATTGCACCCCTCAGAAATAATTAGAAGTGAATCAATCAGAAGGCCATAAAAGTCTGGCAATCCCACCTTAGCCACACATCCTAAAAATCACTGCAGAGCAACTGGAAGGCCATATTTGTCCATAATTCCTTTCCCCCTTAACTAAGACCCTGTTAGGAGTGAATCAAGATATGGCAAGAAAGTGCCTTGGCCATCCTGAAAATGTTTTTAATAATATGTCGGTAAAGATGTCAGCATATTTTCCCGAATATGAAAGTGGCTGTTTTCTCAAATTTAGACTCATTGTGTTATTGTGAAATATATCACAAGCAGGGAGTCACAGTTGTTGTAATAGGAAAGAAAAAATCCTGCAGACTATGCAAAGATAAAACTGTCACAGACCACTGACCTGCTACCCGCAGTTCCAATACAGTGTCTTCATACAAAGTGTCATCTTGAACAAAACAGAGGTATTCTCCTTCATCAGAGGGTCTGATACTGAGAATCCTCAAGGGAACATTTCCATCTGTGAGTCCAGCTTTTGAAAGCTCTGTCCTTCCCCGATACTCTGGTATCTGCCCTTCATACTGATCCTTCCCATCATGATACAGGTGCACAAAGGATAAAAACTCAGACCGGAACCATCTCACCTCCATGTTTGCAGCGCTCATCCTGGGGGACAGGTGACAGGGTAACACAGTGTCCTGACCCAGGATGGCAATGACAGGGTCACGGGGTCCAATCACTGTGAACGCCGCTGGAAAATGAATCAGGAAAAAAATAAAATAAGCTCAGAGGAAGGTGGGAATTGGATAGGAAGGACACATCCACAGGGTCCATTTGATACAAACTTTCCAAAAAGTTCAGCCAGAGGCAGACACTGGATATGGAAAATTTCAGCCTGAATGTCTCAGGGAGAGCAGTGCTTGTGTGCAGTGGGAGTGCGGCTGTGTTATAAGAACACTCAGCCGCAGTGCATGGCCCAGACACACAGCACTGAGAGGGGGCGTGGAGCTGATAACAGACAAGCTTGGTGCATGGCAGAGGCACAGAGCACTGGAGAGAGTGGGGAGCTGAGAATAGGGCAGTTCAGTGCATGGCACAGGCATGTGGTGCTGACATGGGGTGGGAAGCTGAAGAGGGGTGCGTTCAGTCCATGGCAGTCACACATCAGAGAAACTGAGGCAGAGAACTGGGAATGGACGTGCTCGGTGTGTAGTTGAGACAAGCTTCCTATTCAACAGCCTGTTTTCCTAAGTGCTCTCAAACTGACATGCTCACTGACATTGCCATGACATTCGCTGGGCCTCACCGGGGCTGGTGGGGGCTTTGTCTGGTGTTCTTTCACCAAGGTGCTCCTGAGACAGAGCCCTATTGCTACAGCCAATTGTTGGACTAATATGGTTCAATGCTTCATATGATCAAGAGACCAAATAACTGAGCTTAACCAAATGTGTTGCCTAAAGAGAAGAGAGTTCACTACGAAAAGGAGGCGCACATATCCTCTCTCCTGGAAGCAATTCTCATCTGGCAGTGTGTCAGAAGATGTGCTTGAAAAACACACTCCCAAAACCACTTATATTTATATCATGGCAGTTTACAAGTGAAAAAGCACTTCATACATCACCTACCATCCACCCCACCAGTTCCTCAACACGTTCAATAACTTCCTTATCTCTGTCTGGACACTACATACAAACCAGGTGGGTAGAGGTACATCCCAAGCAGTGCTAGGACACACCATCCATGTGTCTTAGCTTTGAGAGGCTTCCTTTTTTCTTTTGTGAACGCTAACTTCAGCTTTGCAACGTTTTGTGGGATATTTGAGATTGGTCCACAGAATTGTGGGAAGAGCATAATACATTCCGTTAATTTAACAGAGATTATATACATATATATATATATATATATATATATATAAAATGCATACTATTGGACTATTGTGCACATAATACCTAATAATATGGGGTATACTACACCTAACCTACATGTATTAGGTAACAGGCCCAATAAAAAGGTCACATGACATCAATATATTCTGGTTCTTAGATTTTTGAGAACATGTGAGTCTCAAATAGGGCTCTGTTCTTTTTTACATCTGAAACCCATTAACTTTATTGATTTTTTTTATTGTTAATTATTATTATTAAACTCTTCAATAAATGTTCATCCAAATGCTTTGGACATCCTTGACTATCTTTTAAAAATACTTGTGTGAAGAAACTTGTGTACACTGTCCCAGGGAGAAATAAAATAACCCAGGAGCAACACAGCCAGAGCAAAAATTAATAATGAAGGTGTTGATCTTGCTGTGTGGTTAAGTTTACACACTGTGTGTAGTTCCATTGACTTTGAGTTAATCATGTTGTTAAGACACTTCATGGACCTAAATAAATCCTCTAAGACAGCGTTTCTCAACCTTTTTGATACCAGGGTCCGGCTTGGAGCCTTCCTAAACTGTGTCAGGGAGATCTCAGGGATCAGTCTGACCCACGGACTGCTCGCTGAGAAACAATGCTCTTGGAAACAGCAGACACAGTGCGGATTCTGTAAAGGAAATTATGCATGTGGAAATCATTAGCTGGAAATGTGAGAGTGGGGATCGATAAGAAAAGATATTATACATAAAAGTGTCATGAAGCTATAGGATAGGAATGTCCTTTGTAAGCAGAATTTAACAGAGAAACAAAGGAAAAGATGGAACGTATATATAAAACTGCAGTGCAAGCAGAAATACTAGGGAGAAACAGGAGATGTGTACCATCTGGTTTTAATATCTAAGGGGGGCTCCTCCTTTAGGTAAAAGGTATATAAATGTAACTAAAAGAAGCAGGCGGGACTTGCAATCCTCTTATTGCAAGTCTTCAGCTGAATAAAGGATTCTTTTCCTATGAACTGTTTGTGTCTGTCTGGCCGTTAGTCTCAGCTGAAAAGGACCCTGACTCAATTACTTGCATGTGGGTAAACAGGTTTTATTTACTTAAACCTGTGGCCATAATTCATGCATGTCCCTAACAATTTGGCGACCACGCACCGGGACTTCAGCTCAACTTATAACTATTCCTTGCTGTCTTGAGTCCAGATCCGAACAGCTCCCTTAAAGCCGGCAAGAGAGTGTTTTTTCTCTCTGGGAGCCTTCGGTCTGAACATCAGGGACAAGCACAGGAAACCTGAGAACGTCGATAAGGAGACAGGCGGACAGACCCGGACTGTTGGTAAGAAAACAATCTTTGTCTTTGTCTCTGTTTGTTGTCTGTCTCTGTGTTGTCTGGTAGGCTTTTTCTCTAAGGAGATTCCAAAAAGGGCACCCTAGCACCGTCCCTGACGGTGGCCATGTGTTGATCCAGATGGATCATTAACGCAGAAGTCCTGGGTGGCACAAGGTCTTTTCGTGCACGGAATCTCCTTACTCTTTCTATCTGGTTTGTCTAAGGACCATTTTATCAGGTCCCTCTCCCTGGTCTCTCTGAAATACTGGCCACACAGGCTGACCTATCTGCAGGCAGTCCAGCCGGTCCGAGGCAAGTCCTCTGTGGCCGGAAACGCTGTGTGGCGGAGTTTATGTTTTCCATTCCCGCACAGAGACCGTAACTCTATCCTGCTCTGTAACTTTTGTTCTGAAACGGTAAATTCCTCAGAGGTGTCTGGATAATTCCTCAGAGGTGTAGCCTCCTTTCTCTTATAAAGGAGGACTGGAAAAGGGGCGCCCGCCCTTGGGGTATTAATAATGGGTCAAGGAGGATCCATTCTGAGTAATAGCCCTTTGGGAAGACTTTTGGGTAACTGGGATAAACTGGAGAGTACTCATCATATTGGTATAACTAAAAAGAAATTAGTCAAATTCTGTCAAGTAGACTGGCCAGCCTACACTTCCAAAGATGGCAAATTGGCATGGCCTGTCTTGGGAAGTATAGAACCTTTAGTTTTAAAAAATTTACAGGATCGTCTGGAGGATAAGCACCCCAGGCAGATGGATTTTTGGTTTGTGTGGGCAGATGAACGAGATTGGGAACTCAAGCTTAGCAGGATAATGTCTATGAAATCAAAACCTGAACAACCCCCTGCTTATTGTCCCCCTTCAGCCCCTAACCGAGAGGATGAGGAATGGCATCCCATATATCCCTCACTAGCAGGGCTGGGACAGCAGGGTGTAGCAGCAGCAGCAGAATCTGCCTCTTCAGAGCAAAAAGAGTCAGGGGGAGAGGATTATAGAGGCATAGGGGATACGGGGGACGAATCAGGCAGGGGACGCCTTTCCTCTTCGTCACCCGCGGTCACCCGTGCTCGCGCACAGCATGCAAAGGTGACCTCTACCTCTGAAGCTGCAAAGCAGTGCCCTCTTCGGCAGTATCCGGTTCCCTCCCAGAATGGTATTTCCTATCCTTATTCACATGTGCCTTTTAATCCTCAAGACCTCCAAGTGTGGCAGGCACAGACCCCTAAATTTCGGGATGACCCAGAGGCAGTCCTTAGAAAAATCCAGACTATAATAGCCACTCATGACCCCACTTGGGTGGACATGACTCAATTACTGGACTGCCTCCTAACTACAGGAGAAAAAATGCAAGTAATACACCAGGGAAATTTGTGGCAACAGAAGGACCAGCAAAACCGAACTGCCTGGCCGCTCCAGGATCCCCAATGGGCTATAAATGATAGAACAGATGACCGAAAAGCTTTAAAGCAGGCTGGAGAAACAGTGTTAGAGGGTTTAAGGAGGGCTGGGTGAAAAACTCAGGACTGGACAAAGGTTACAGCTATAGTCCAGGGAACAACTGAACACCCCCAAGATTATTATAGCTGCCTGTTAAAGACTATAGCGGCTCACGGGGGAGAATTTGATATTAAATTACCACAAAATCAAGGGATTCTTGTGTCTACCTTTGTGGGAGGGTGTGCAGCTGATATAAAAAAATCCATTACAAAATATCATTCTGATTGGAATACTAAAACAATGCAGCAACTTCTGGACTTGGCTGTCCATGCTTTTGACCGCCGTCCAGAAGCACAGAAAGCTGAAAAACTGAAATTAAAACAACAAGAGGCAAAATTTTTGGCAGCTGCCTTAACTTCCCACTTGGGACCGGGAGGTCGAGGGCGGAGAAAACCTCGCTCCAGATGGACCCCTCGACAGCCAGGTGCTGGCCTGCAGGCAGGGGACACCTGTAATTACTGTAAGCAGACGGGACATTGGAAAAGAGAGTGTCCCGTCCGCCAAAGGGGACCCCCTCCAGTAAGGGGATCAGGTGGTCCCAATCATAAAGGGTGGCGAACCCCAGGACCATGGTACCCACCCTGGGATCAAGGACCAATTATGGGAAATCTGATGGGGGAATCAGAATAGGAATTTGGGGGGCTTTTCCACATGTTATACTTAGGGGAAGTAGAAACTTTTTCTTTTCAGTGTCCTACCCTATCTCCATATGTTCCAATAATGGTAGCTGGAAACGTGTACCCATGTTTAATAGATACTGGAGCAGATCTTTCTTCATTGAGTATGTCCCCTGAACAGGCAGGGTTACCTGTACAGGGTTCACAAAATATTATTGGGGTTACTGGGAGAGTTACTAAGGTTCCCCAAAGTCACCCGACCCATGTATCCATTGGCCCTCTCTCAGAAGAGCATGCTTTCCTTTTGGTAGAAGGGGCTCCAGCCAGCTTATTGGGAAGAGACCTCCTCTGTAAATTACATGCCACTCTGGAATGTTCACCCAGAGGAATCGTCCTGAGGTTACCAGGGCCCCAAGCGGGGGCACTCCAATCAGTATTGGTATCAGCTTCACCAGTACAGTCTCTTCCTGAGAAATTGAAAGATCTTCCCACATCTTTGTGGGGATGGTCCTCCACCGAGGTGGGCTTGCTAAAATCTGCTGATCCTGTCCGGATTCATGTGAAGCCAGGACCTGCGCCCTCCATTCCACAATATCCTCTGTCCCAGGAAGCTGAGGCTGGATTGCAACCTCTCATTGAGAGTTACGTCTCACAAGGTATTCTTGTTGAATGTACTTCACCCTGTAATACCCGTGTATTGCCAATAAGGAAACCTCAGTTAGACCCCAAAGGAAACCCTGTTTATCGCTTTGTTCAGGATTTAAGGGCAATAAATAGTTATGTGATTCCTCGACACCCGGTTGTCCCAAATCCAGCTACTATCGTTACTTCCATCCCCATCACTGCTCGCTATTTCAGCGTCATAGACTTGTGTGCAGCCTTTTTTAGTATACCTGTGCACCCTGATTCCCAATATCTTTTTGCCTTTACTTGGAAAGGGCGTCAACTCCAATGGACACGCCTTCCCCAGGGCTATGTGGAAAGCCCCACCCTCTTTTCTCAAATACTTAGGAGAGATCTATCTACCACCATCCTGACCCCCGAGTCTGCTCTAATTCAATGTGGATGATTTATTGATAGCCTCTCCAACTTTAGAACAATGTCAACGAAGTACTAAAATCCTGTTGCAGGGACTGGCAGATAGGGGGCACAAGGTGTCTCCATCTAAGTTACAATACTGCCAAACCGAAGTTGAGTATTTGGGACATTTACTCAGCTATCAGAAGAGGAAGCTGTCCCCCAAGCGAATACAAACTATCCAGGACTTGCCCAGGCCTCGAACTAAGCGACAGGTGCGCGCCTTACTGGGAATGGTAGGCTATTGTCACCCTTGGATTCCGGGTCTGGGAGAACTAACCAAGCCTTTAGTCCATGCTGCTTCCCAGAGCGAACCAGATGTTATCGTGTGGACTCCTGAAATGGAGACATCATTCCACAGAATTAAACATGCTCTGATGCAAGCACCAGCCCTAGGACTGCCAGACTACAGTAAGTCATTTACCTTATTTGTGCATGAAAACAAGGGCGTTGCATCAGGGGTATTGGTACAGGCATGGGCAACCTCATACAGACCAATAGCCTATTACTCGGTCCTCTTGGACCCAGTCGCCCGTGCAACTGTAACTTGTTTGCGATCAGTAGCAGCAGCTGCGATTCTGGTGGGAAAAGCTCAAGAGCTAGTGCTGGGACACCCTTTAGTTGTTAAAGTACCACACGCAGTAGAAGCTTTGCTGTTGCAACATAACACTCAGCATTTTTCCAACCAAAGACTCAACAGGTATGAGGCACTGCTCCTAACTGCAGATAACATCAGTATCCAGCGGTGCTCTACCCTAAACCCAGCCACTCTGTTGCCTCACCCGGAGGACGGAGAGCCTCACCATGATTGCTGCACTCTGGTAGAGTATCAGGAGAAACCCAGATCAGACCTCAGTGACTTGCCCCTACCGAATTCGGACTATGTGTTGTATACGGATGGGTCCGCCTACGTTCGAGATGGTATCAGGTACGCGGGATATGCAGTGGTGTCTAGCGATTGGGTGTGGGAGGCAAAGCCCTTGCCCCCAGGAACCAGCGCTCAATCAGCGGAACTGGTTGCTCTCAAACAAGCTTGCAAATTAACCCAGAACGCCCGAGTCACTATCTATACAGACTCAAAGTATGCTTTTGGGGTGTGCCACGCAACTGGTCAGCTGTGGAAACAACGGGGTTTCCTGACCTCCACTGGCCAGCCTATTGCTAATGCCAAACAAGTTGTTGGTCTCCTATCTGCGATTCACCTCCCAGCCGCCATTGCAGTAGTACATTGCCCCGGGCACTCTAAGGAAAACACAGAGGTAGCCCAAGGAAATGAACTAGCAGACAAGGCAGCAAAAGCGGCAGCACTACAACCCCAACCATCAGGATTTCAGGGGGTACAGGCTACATTCCCGCCTTTGCATGAAGTATACTCCTCGGTTCCCAAAGATGAATATAAAGAGTGGGAAAAAAGGTGGGAAGCACAGTGCACGGATGGGGTATGGAGGGTCCCAGATGGGCGACCCATTGCTCCACGTTACTTACTTCGCTCTCTAGCTCAGCAGGCACATCAGCACGGTCACTCCGGAAGGGAAGGAGTGGCCCAACAAGTCCTTGCTACCTGGTTTGCACCTGGGATTCATGTGGAAGCAGCACGAGTGGTCCGGACATGCCTGACGTGCCAAGCATTTAATAAATCTTCCACATCGACCAAAGAAAAAGGTGGAAGACCGTGGACTTATCTCCCTTTCCAAAAACTACAAATAGACTATATAGACTTGCCAAAAGCCAATGGGTTCAAACATTGCCTGGTCATTGTAGACCAATTAACTGGATGGCCAGAGGCTTTCCCTGCCAGAAAAACTGATGCTGCCTCAGTAATCAAAGCATTGCTCCGAGAAATCATTCCCCGCTTTGGAATCCCCGAGGAAATTAACTCGGACTGCGGTTCACACTTTACTGAAAAAATTTTGAGGGAGGTGTATAAGGTTTTGGGTATCTCTGCTAAGTTCCATACTTCTTACCATCCCCAATCCTCAGGGCAGGTAGAAAGGACTAACCAAAGTTTAAAATCTCTTTTAGGAAAGACCTGCTCCGAGACTAAGGTAAAGTGGCCTGAGGCCCTTCCCTCGGTCCTTTTTGCACTGCGAGTTCGGCCCAGACAGCCTCTAGGACTGTCACCGTACGAACTGTTGTTTGGACACCCACCATTGGTAACTCATCGTTGGGATAATCCGCATGTCAGTTTGCTGGGAGGGGATGATAAGTTAACGGAATATGTTATTTCTTTGCAGAAAACTTTCAACTATCTCCATAGACGTGCTGCCACTACTCAGGCAGTACCTTTAGATTGCAGTTTGGACCCCTATCGACTGGCAGACTGGGTATGGATCAAACAGCATAAAAGAAAAAATTCTTTGACCCCGGCTTGGACTGGACCGTTTCAAGTACTGTTAACCACTCATTCCGCGGTGCACGTAGCGGGGAAGGACCGGTGGATACATCACACGCACGTGAAGCAGGCCTTTCAACCTAGTGGTGACCAAGCTTCCACCGCTAAAGAAACGGTTCCCCCTTTGTGCCTGAGAAGAAAGGACTTGTATAATTGGGCTGTAGTAGACAGATGATCGATGGGAGTGATATAGTAGTGATTGTCATTGGACTTATAATAATCCTTTCTGTGATATGCTGCTGCTGGTGGAAAAATTGTAAGAATGACAAAGTTCCAGGAGCAGCTATTATGTGTCCTTTTTAAAGCTCTGTTATTGCTGTTCTTATGTTACTCCTCTGTGGCTAGTCCAGCTTGGAATGGCAATATACTCCTCAAGCTCACCCAGGAACTGGCAAAGGCTACTAGAAGTTCTAATTGTTGGATATGTAGCCACCTCCCGATAGATGGAGAAAGGGGAATTCCTGTAGAAGGGGTCCCTATCTATATTCCAAAGCAAACACCTACCCCTTGGATAGAAATTCATTTACATATAGAAGAAAAGGGAAAAATTTGGGATAATAGAACAGGTTTAACCTGGAAAATATGGATCCCCAGGGATGTAAAGAAAACCCTCTGTGTTGCCAGGCACCATGATAATAACCACACTTACTTTGTTGGTAACACCACCGGGTGTAACTTCACCCAGTGGTTCAGTGGAATACAAGGAGGGTTAACGGATAGATCTTGGCCTATTCCCTATGGAAAGGGATGGTATTGGCTTTGTGGGGGTACAGCCTATAAAGTGCTCCCGGCCAACTGGTGGGGGCTCTGCACCGTTGGCACAGTGATCCCCGAGGTGGTTGGCATCTATAATGCTACCCAGGTACAGGGATGGACACGTGGCCCTCCACACCGTATAAAACGCGCCTATAATCCCCTCATAACCAGAGGTTCTGGATTTCACTCCTTTGCACGATCATTTCTTCCTTGGCTGGGGGTTAGTGAATTAGAAAAGGCCTTAGTCAATGTTTCCACTGCACTGGAAAGTTTTGCCAGTAGTACTGGAGATGCCTTAACAGCATTACAAGAAGAAGTAACTCAATTGTCAGGTGTAGTGGCTCAGAACCGTATTGCCCTTGACTATTTACTAGCAGCACAGGGGTGTGTGTGCGCTGTAGTAAACTCATCCTGCTGTACTTTTGTCAATCAACAAGCCAGGGTAGAAACTGACATTAACATTGTCCAACAGCAAGCTCTGTTGTTTCATCAGGTTACTTTAGATAACACATCTTCCAGCTTTGAAAAAGTCTGGTATTTGTTCACCTCTTGGTTGCCAGACCTATCCTGGCTGAAGTACCTGTTCTTTATTTTTTGTATGATAGTCATTATAGTTGTATTAGGTTGCTGCGGCCTACAGTGTTGTATGGGTTTGTACCAAACAGGGTCAGAATGTAGTTATTGTCCACGGCTATATTAATATGAACCGTGGCCGAAAGGGGGACTGTAAAGGAAATTATGCATGTGGAAATCATTAGCTGGAAATGTGAGAGTGGGGATCAATAAGAAAAGATATTATACATAAAAGTGTCATGAAGCTATAGGATAGGAATGTCCTTTGTAAGCAGAATTTAACAGAGAAACAAAGGAAAAGATGGAACGTATATATAAAACTGCAGTGTAAGCAGAAATACTAGGGAGAAACAGGAGATGTGTACCATCTGGTTTTAATATCTAAGGGGGGCTCCTCCTTTAGGTAAAAGGTATATAAATGTAACTAAAAGAAGCAGGCGGGACTTGCAATCCTCTTATTGCAAATCTTCAGCTGAATAAAGGATTCTTTTCCTATGAACTGTTTGTGTCTGTCTGGCCGTTAGTCTCAGCTGAAAAGGACCCTGACTCAATTACTTGCATGTGGGTAAACAGGTTTTATTTGCTTAAACCTGTAGCCATAATTCATGCATGTCCCTAACAATTCCTACCTGATTCCATCCTGTGAAGGTAAAAAGTAAGGAAGAAAATAATAAAACCAGGGAGAGGGAAGCTGGCTCTGCAGCTGTGGCTGAATGAGAGACCCTTCTTCTTCACTGTGACTGGATCTAGACAACAGGAAGAAGGAGAAAGAAGACTTCTCATAGTGAGCATAAGCGTGTTTCACATTGCCGCATTAGTCAAAGGTTAAAGAGGAACATTCAATAAACCCGGAGTAAACACACCGTTAGGTGAACTCTCTCATATTACGGAGTTAGAACAGCCAGTCCATTGACGTGGAAAACGTGTTTCCTTTAGGAGTCTGATTTTGTCCCGTCCCTACAAAACCCACATTAAAAAAGTCAGCTCGGAGTCGGTAATAACCCATCGAGGGAGAAAAATGTTAAGGAACGAGAGAGACAGAGAGTGGGAGTGAGTGAGACAGGCTCTGCCCCGGAGCCCTGCGCTGGGTTGGCTGCCCGGACCCTGCGCGCTGCGGTCCCCGCGGCTTCCTGGGGTCCTTAAACTCCCGAAGCGGGGCTGTGCGCGCGGATCGTCATCCCTGGGCCAGCAGCCCCCGCCCGCCGGAGCAGCGCGGTCTGTGCCGCCGTCACCAGGCGCGTGCTCCAGCCTTGCTAACACGTGGCTATGGGGGGGGAGGGGGAAGAGATCACATGACACCTGCAGCAGCTTCAGATTCCTATTGCTGGGCACAGACATGGGGGGGGGGGGGGGGGCGAGAAACGTCATTGCTCTGAGTCCTGCGGGCGGGAGGGGGAGATGACTCACGCCGCTGCTCCGCAGTTACTACTTCACCGGCAGCGATACATGCGGCTGCGAACAGCAGCGCGGGGCAGCGGTGGCTGCATCGAGCGAGAGCGGCTCACCTGCCTGCGCCGGGACCAGCCCCGGGCAGCGCCGAGACCTCGGGTTTGCTGCACTCCGCACCCGGCCCTGGCAGCGAGTTTACACGGGTTCGGGTCCGGGTCCGTCCCGGGGCTGCAGGATTAATTCTGGTCTGTGTCCTGCCCCTGGCGCTGTGGAAACGGGTCCGCCTCGTGCCGCACACTGAGCTCCGGCGGGCTGGGTGAGTCCGGCTGCACCGAGCATGCGCACAGGGACTGAGCCAGGCTCGCTGACGTGTGCCGCAGCCGCTGCCCTCGCGGTGAGTCCGAGCCACTGCCCGCTCTTGGCGCGCTGCAAGGGGCTGGTTGCTGGGGGGGTCTGATCGGGACAGACGGTGACTGGCCGATGGGGGCGGGGCGGGGCGGGGCGGGGGAGCCGGGGTTCGCCCAGGGGCGAGGTGTTGTGCCGAAACCGGTGTTCATCGGATTGGTTACCTGGCTCTGTCCCTGGCACTCACGATGCCCGATGACGACACCTGTTACCGGCAGTGACGTCACACTTTCTGCCCGATGCCAAACCCAGCCCAAGGCTGTGACCCCCGCGGTGTAGCAGGAGCTGCTGTTTTTAGGCAGCCTTTAAGAACCCAGCCCTGGGAGCTGAGAGTCTCCCTCGTGTAACAGGGGAACAATCGAGCCCCTCAGCCCCCCCCACCCCGCTCTATGTTTGCACACAGGGCAGCTCCCAGGGGGCTCATCCCAGCGGGTCACTGCTGCCCCCTCTGCCCCGCCTTGAGCTGGGGTTTTGCCTCTGCCTCGGGCCGGCAGCGCCTCGCCCCTGGGCTAACCCCGGCTCATTACTCCCCCCTCCCTGATTTTACTCCTCAGCCCCTCTCCTACTCCCACCTCCATCGGCTTCACCCCCCAGGCCAGTAAAATTCTGCCCCCTGATTACATCTTGCCCGTCCCTGTCTCCAATGTGCCCACTTTGCCCCTTTTTAGCCCTTCTAAACAGCGGGCAATGGAGCCTGACTTCCAGTGAGGGCAGCAGCTGCAGCAACCGTTACAGCCTGAATCACAAAACCTGTCTGTTCACACTTCTCGGCACAAAACCCAATTGCGAAAGAAAGCAATGATTAATTCGACATGCTGCACAAATCTGGAGTTACACTGCTACGAAAATAAGCTGAGATGCACTGGCATGTCAATCAGTGTGAATGGCCATTCAATGCAGTGTTTACTTAAAGAGGAACAAAATATCCGAGGCTGATTTACTCGTTTGTGTTATTAACAATCTGGCCAAGCAATAAGCACTATATCTGAGAGGATGGCTATAAGGAGACACTTTAAAGCTACATTAACCTACCTGATTGATCCCTCTGAGGAGTTCTACAATCTTCAGGATGTGATCAGACCTCGTTCGTTTTGTTGAGATCATTTCCATTTCAAGTGACTAGTTCAGCTTATCAAGTTGCACGGCTAAGTCTGGCCAGCAAAGGGCAGCAACGTTTGCTTCTAGCTTTCCCTTGCTCTTTTTAAAAGAAATCACTGCATTGCAGCATTTGCTGAGCTGGAAAACGAAAGTAATGTAGTCACTGGGTGGAGATTGGGGGGAGGGTAATGCCCTCCCGCCCCCCAAACACAAGGTTACCAGCCTTAGGGTGAGCAGATAGCAAGTGTGGAAAACGGGGACAAGGGGTGGGGGCTAATTCATTTTACTACAGGCCACAAAAAAAGCAGGCAGAAGAGTCTGCTGGCCTGGCATGGACACTTCCAGCACAGCAGGAGTGGGACTGTTTCTTTAAGAAAGGACTATCATCTCTTCACAGGACAGGGTTTGAAATCACTGCCATTCCCATAGCCTGTGTTGCGTTACTTTCGCTTTCCACCTCGGCGGATGCTGCAAGAGGAAAGCACAGTTATCTGTTGGGAATACGAAGAGATTTGGGGTTTTTTTAAGTGCAAGGAAAAGCTCTGAGAAAACTCAGCAGCTATTTTGTAGCCAGAATTAGCTGTGCAATTTGGTGGTGTATAGTTTACGTGACTCTGAGATGTTTTTCAATCAGGTGGGTTAATTTAGCTTCAAAATGCCTTCTTATTTCATATATACTCTTTATTGCTTAACCAGATTGTTAATAATACTATTCAGTTTCTCTCATCAAAATGAGGTTTGATCACACCCTGCAGATGGATCTTTCTGAGATGTGTAACAAATAACTTCCTGGATTTAGAATACTGGAAGACTTTCTGTGCCACATTCTAACTTTCTGCTTCTTGACTTTACAATTTTCTACCTCTGACTGTGGGACTGAATCCTTTTGTTTCTGCGGCATTCAAGAGAAAAAAAGGAAATTATTTCCACAATCAATCAAAAGGGAAAATTGCATCCTTTTCTCCTTCTGAAATGAGGGGGAATTAAACATGTGCCTAAGGCAGATCATGAGCTCAAGCTGCTGAATAGAGACTTCATGACATAATGTAAAAAAGAGACATATATATATGATGACTGACTGATCATCTCCTACTGTGTGAACAGCCAATGGAGGGGAGATTTCCTGAGGAAATCTATAGGACTAAAGGTAGTCAAAAATGGAATTGGTGTTGTAAGGTAGTGATTTAAAATTATTTTTGTTTTGTTGAAATATTTTGTATTTTGATTTTTAATCAAATATTAAAACAAAATTTTCGGTTTTTCTTTTTCAATTTACATTTTTCCCTTCTTTTTCTCCTTTTAGCAAGAATAGGGGAGGGGTCAATAAAATGTTTTGATTCTACCTGATTAGAATTCCAATTCTGAGTCCATTTTAAATACATATTTTCTCATTTAGCATCATTTCATTGAAAAATTAGAAACATTCAAATAGGAAAATTTGTTTTTAATGTTTTTTCTAAATGTCATTTTCTGTTGAAAAATCATTTTTGTTTGAACATTTTTGACCAGATACAGTACTGTCAGCTCACAATTTTTTTTTTTTTTTTTTTGGTGAATTTTGGCATTTTATTTTAAGTCTCACACTATCTGGTAATTTTCCTGAAGCTCCAGTTCTCTAGTTTTACAATTACATATGAATCTCAGATTTCATTTAAGTAAATGTAAAGCTCTTGCCTTCATGGTTGCAGAGAAAAGTTTAGGAATATGACTTGAGTACACCCTCATGGGTCAGAAACAAAAAGCAAAAAATAAGTACTTAAAATGTATTATTAGTATTAGAATTTTAAAGCTCATGATTTTTAAATCAATCCCATGTTGGTTTTTGGACCTGACTTGTGATTTTTGTGTGTGTGATTTTTTTTTTTCATAAAGAAACAGATTGCAAAATAGAAAAGAGTAACAGTTTACATCTTTTCCCAAATACTACATTTTTCATGGGTTCTCCAATGAAATTAAGCAATTATGCAATTTTACAACTCAAAGCTGCAAGACTAGACAATACAAAAGCAGACAACACTACACAGACATAACACATTAGGGAGAGCATTACACTGACTTTTGATTTTTGAATATTGGGGGTTGGCAGTGCTGCTGCTCTGTTTTCAAAAGGCACAAAAGACAAATAGTTGAGCTTTCTACAATAATTCATCAGATCTACACAAACCAATGAATCACATCTATTAGTTTAATCTCTCAAAGTGCTGTACCTCTTCCGCAATAGGGGTCTGAAGGAAATGTCAGACACGCAGAGTGGATGAAAATGGATTTCATTTTTAAATAAAAAATATGTATTATTTAAATCAGAATTGTTTTAAAAACTTAGATTTTTTTTCAATTTAAAATAAATAGTTTTATTTTTAAAAATAAACCATTTCAAAATTAAATTTAAAATGGTAACAACCTAAAATTCTATAATCTATTAAAATCATTTGAATTAAATATACATAAAACAATATTGAAGCAATACATATTTGCTGCAGACGTTTTAAAGAAATTCACACCACTGAACTGGTAGGAGTCACTGGAGCCAGAGTTTGCTGAAGTGTAAACTAGCTTTTGATAGCAGTAGCCTCTTATGCAGATGCAGAGAAAATATTTTCTTCATTTCAGTTTATTCAGCTAGCTCAGTTTAATGATTCGGTCATTCAAAGCTGAGAACCTGATTGGGAATTGATAAAAGCAGGAAGGCTTTTTATCCTCGTCCAATCTTAATCTTCCTTAAAAAAATCAGAAAAAAAAAGGGCTTCTGCCCACTGATGCCTAGAATATTCCATGAAATGCTGGAATTGATCAGATGCGGCATTCAAAAGTTACTGTGTTACACAGACACAGAGAAATACAATCAAGTTGCGTGTAGGGCCTTTTTTTGCTTGGCCAATAATGTATCCTGCTCATAATTTTCATTTTCTCTGTATCCAGGTTGTCTGAAATCATTATGACTGTGTTACATCTGGATCAAGTTACGGTGAGATGAAAGTTCTCTCAATCTGCCACAGCTCCAGGGCCAGCTCCTCTCTACCTGATTTTATCATTTTCTTTATTACATGTTCTGTTCACAAGCTGGAATCAGGTAGGAATGGCTGTGCCTTTTGCTGCTGCTTACCGGATTTATTTGTTTTGATTTATAAAATTTCCCTGTTTCACTATTTTATACAAAACTGAACAAAAATTAGCCCAAATATATTGTCATAAGCTAGGTGTAACTGTTATGGGTTGAGTAAAAATCTCATTCAAACTGATATGGGAATGCACCCTTTCACTTAAGATAGTTGTCAGAGACAATAAAAAGGACCACACCTAAAACTTAGTCTGCCCAGAGACTAGCACCATGCATAGGGGGTGCAAGGACACGGACAGGGAGGGTTCGTCTGGGTATCGTGATCAGGTGTGGGTGGGAGTGTGAGAGAACACACAGAACTAAGAACAGAGAGAGAGGCAGAGACAAAAAGGCAAGAAAGCCAAGCAGCAGCCTGTGAGCACAGGGCAACCTTGGGAAAAGCTAGAGGGAACTTTGAGTCTGTTGGCTAGAGAGTGTTGGGGCTGTACTGTAAACAACTAAACTGTTTTGTTCTTGGTTCCTCCTGCATTTGGAGAAGCAGGACTTGGTACATTCCTGGTAAACAACCAAGATTGCAACAAGGAGAATACTAGGCTCTGTCAATTACTAGGACCATGTCTACACTACAATTAAGTCAACAGTTACTACATCGCTTGTGGGTACCTACACCTTGCTCCTTGTATCAGCGGTACTCACCCTGACCAGTAGCGCTTGTACTGTCAGTGTGGGGCATTGTGGGAAGGCTCCTGAGAGCCAATAACAGTTGATGTAAACAACGTAGTGTCTACACTGACACTGCATTGACCTTACCATACAGACCTTGACTCTATACCACTTGTGGTGGTGGAGTTAAGTCAGTATAGCAGGGAAGTGATGTCGGCGGGAGCGAAGTTTAAGTGTAGACACTTCCGTAGTTAGTTTGATGTAAGCTGCCTTGAATCGACCAAACTCTGTAGTGTAGACCAGACGTATTTTGGCAGAAATATGGAAGGAAAGACTGGGATTCAGCTCTTTGCCTCTGTAATTTTTTTATTAAGAATTAATTTTGCAGCCTCATAACGGAAACAGTCACTGACAATGTAACCCAACTAGAGGAGAATGGATGAGGATTTTAGAAAACCTAAGATCTCAAAACAGTTTCAAAGCTTATTTCCAGGATTCATCAGGTAGGTGAGCTTCTGTCACTTGAATACCATCTCCATTGTTCTTTTATAACTCCTTGCAGGAATTTTTTCCTTGGGGGATCTTTCACACTCTTCCCTGTTATTTTATAGCTCTGTTTATGGGACTGAATCATTTTACCTGTGATATGCTGAAAGAAAAGAAATGGGTAAAAAAAAAAAATCAAGACTCTCTCTCTCTTTTGCACACATGCATGCACACACACACAGTCTTTTTCATTCCTTAAAACTTTTTTCTCCGTTGATGGAATTACCACCAACTTTTACACTGATCTGACTTTATTTTAATGTGGATTTTGCAGGGATGGGACAAAATCAGACTCATAAAGGAAACACATTTTCAACTTTAATCAAATGGCTTTTCTAACTCCATAATATGAAAGAGTTCACTTAACAATATATTTATTTCTTTTTTATTTAATGTGTCCTCTGTAATGTTTGTCTTTAATGATTTAACGTTAATGAGGGATATGCTCACTATGATAAGTTTTTTTTTTTTTTTTTCCCTCCTTCTTCCTGTTGCCTAGATCAAGTTACAGTGAAGATGAAAGTTCTCTCCTGCCACAGCTGCAGAGCCAGCTCCCCTCTCCCTGGTTTTATTTTCTTCCTTACTTTTTATGTTCACCAGATGGAATCAGGTAGGAATCCGCACTGTGTCTGCTGTTTCTTAGAGGATTTATTTAGGCCCCTGAAGTGTCTTAACAAAATGCTTAACTCAAAGTCAATGGAATAACTCACAGTGTGTAAACTTAACCATACAGCAAGATCAGCACCTTCATTATTCAATTTTTGCTCTGTGTTGCTGTGTGACTTTTTATTGGGCCTGTTAGCTAATAGATCCGTTAGGTGTAGTATGCACCATATTATTAGGTATTAGTGCATGGTAGTTCTATAACATGCATTATATATATGTAAAGCGTTGGGAAGTTAACTGACTATTATGCTTTTCTGTTCACCAATATCAAATATCCCACAATACATTGCAAAGCTGAAGTTAGCATTCACAAAAGAAAAAAAGAAGCCTTTCAAAGCCAAGGCACATAAATGGTACATCCTAGCAATGCTGGGAGGTACCTCTACACCCCCTGGGTTGTGAATGTGGTGTCCAAAACATAAAGGAATGTACAGAACAACACATTGACTGATGGGTTGGCTCTTAGGTGATGTATAAAGAGATTTTTCACTTGTAAACTGCCATGATATAAATATAAGTGGTTTTGGGGGGGTATTTTTGAAGCACACCTTCTGTGTTAGGTGAGCTCACTGCCAGATAAAAATTGCTTCCTGGAAGGAGGGTGTGTATGTCTCCTTTTCATAGTGAACTGTTTTGTCTTTAGGCAACACATTAGGTTAAGTTTGGTTATTTCGTCTCTTGATCATATGAAGTATTGAACCATAATAGTCCAACAACTGGCTGTAGCAATAGGGCTGTGTCTCAGGAAACCTCGATGAAAGCGAAGTTTAAGTGTAGTTAGGTTGATGTAAGCTGCCTTGAATCGACCTAACTCTGTAGTGTAGACCAGACCTACGTGCAACTGGAACATCCCCACAGCACCAACATTTGATTAGCTGATGAGGTTAAAATGGGGTAACAATACATTAAAATGTCTCCCCATGACTTCAGGATTAATAACTCTTCACCCGCTGTCATGCTGTCTGGAGCAACGCATGACTGTGAGTGCCTACCTCAGAGCAGACTGTCAAACAAGGCAGAGACCCCAAACTGGTGGTGTGTTCTATAAATAGGTTTCACCAAGCCAGTAACAAATGTGAACTCCTGGATCACTATAACGGGCTTACCATGGAGTCACAGACAGACCCTTAGACTCTCCAGCCTATCTTGCCATCCAGACAAACTGGACTTAGTGATAAATGGTCACTTACACCAAAAATCACACCACATGTAGGTTGCTTCCAGTCCCATGAGACCAGTCACTTACCCCAGATCAACTGGTACCCTAGATCTTACACCAAAGACAACGCCTGTAGCCAATCCTGTAATAAACTGTCGAAAGGCTCATTAACCAGGAAAAAGAAATGAGAGCTATTTACAGGTTAAAGCAAGCAAACATATATGAGAGTTACCAAATGAGTTACCATCTAAATCCTAAAAGTGACAGAATTGTAGAGCTCTGCCAATTCAAAGTGCCTTTCAGGGCGGACCCAGGAGATAAGCCCTGGGGGTCTCTGGCTTCAGTTTGGGTTCTCTGGCCTTGTCAGAGTTCAAACAGCAAAAAGATGAAAGATCTTCATGTCAGCTCTTTTATTTCCCTCTTCCAGCCTTCAAAGTGATGGGACAAGGCCTTCTGCTTATACTTATCCCAGCATCCCATCCACCACATCCCATCCATCCAGGTTCTTAATATGGCCCTCCTTGAGTGTCCTCCTTCACACACCCATTTTCTTCTCAAAAACCTAGGCAGCCTGGACTGGAGGTCCAGATTCATTGGAACCAGGGGCCAAGGGAGTTCTAGTATTGAAGACGTCACTGAAAGTCTCCTGCCACCTCTCTGTCTCCCATTAAAAACTGAGGAGACAGGGAGAGGAGAGGAAGTATTAGTTCAAATGCCCCAGCTGAGTTCACAGAGCTCAAGTGCAAAGTGCTCTCTCTGAGCAGCAAGTCAAGCCAGTGGTTAGCTGTAGGAAACCTTCTCTTCCTCTCCATTGATGCCGGTTGAGCAGTCTCTGAGGCCTGGTCTACACTAGAGAGTTTCCTGACTTTGGTCAACACAAGAGAGGTGACGTACACACTGCAATCAACCCCCGCTGACAAAACTGCCCTGTTTTTTTGACAAAATAAAACCACCGATGAGAGGTGTAGGGCTTTTGTTGGTTTAGGTAGGGCAGCACAGTGTCAATGTAGACACTGCGTCCCCTTACGGCAGTGGTGGGGCTGTCAGTCTTGTCAGTTTTACCACTCCGCTGGAGGAGCGGTGACACGAAAGCCCAAGCCTGGGCTGCTATAAGCCTGGGTGGCTGATTCCCTCTCCTGGCTGGGAGTGAGGAAAGAAGAACCCAGTAAGACCACCCTCTTGCAGCCATCCAGCCTGACTTTGTCAAACATTCAAAAAAACGTAAACTATCTCACACAGAAAGCAACTGTTTGCTAAGCTATGCAAGTTCATTGTGTTTGGCGCTGCTCGTAAGAATAATGGCACAATATATTTCAGCTTCCATTAAAACTAATACACATTATGGATATACAAATGACGGTTATCCAAATGCATTTGTTGTAAAATTCATATATAAATTCAGGACACATCCTATTCAATGACAGAACACTGCAGCAGATGCACAGAATATCGACTCATAGACTACAAGGTCAGAAGGGATCATAATGATCATCTTCCAGTCTGAACTCCTGCACAACGCAGGCCACAGAACTTCACCCAACTACTCCTGTAATAGATCCCTGACCTAAGACTGAGTTATTGAAGTCCTCAAATAATGATTTAAAGACTTCAAGGTACAGAGAATCCACCCACAAGTGACCCATGACCCATGCTGCAGAGAAAGGCGAAAAACCCTCAGGGCCTATCCCAATCTGCCCTGGGGGAAAATTCCTTCCCGACCCCAAATATGGCGATCAGCTAAACCCTGAGCATATGGGCAAGACTCATACATAAATTTGAATCATGTGTGATTAAATGCATATCAAATTCCCTTTTATTATTTTTAATTTGATCTTTTCTTTGCCCTGGTGCATTTCACAGCCCCGTTCACAGTGATTGGACCTGATCACCCTGTCATTGCCGTTGTGGGTGAGGACATTTTATTACCCTGTCACCTGTCCCCCAGCATGAGTGCTGAGAACATGGAAGTGAGATGGTTCCGATCTGAGTTCACTTCATTTGTGCACCTGTATCAGCATGGAAAGGATCAGTATGAGCAGCAGATGCCAGACTATCACGGAAGGACAGAGCTTTTGAAAGCTGGCATCACGGATGGGAATGTTCCCTTGAGGATTGTCGATATCAGACTCTCTGATGAAGGAAAATACCGCTGTTTTGTTCAAGATGGTGTCTTTTATGAAGAAGCTGTATTGGAACTGAAGGTAGCAGGTCAGTAACATGTGTCTGTAATCTCTTAGATGGCTCTTAGACCCAGACCGACGGAAGTACTTAGGTACCTAGCTCCTCATTTCAGGCATCTATGTCCAAAATTTAGGTGCTGCTGAGATCCTCAAAATAGTCATTAAACTAAATAGTCATTAGGCAAGAGAGTCAGAGAAGACTATATAGTCCAATGGTTAGGGTGCCCACCTGGCAGGTGGGAGACCCAAGGGCCAGTCCCCCTGCTCTAATTAATCTTTGATTATTTATTCAATCTGGACAAATAATTAAATAGCCATTGGAGCATGGGGATTGGACCTGAGTTTTCCCACCTCCCATGGGTGTACTCTAAGCACTGGACTACAGTCTCTCTCTCTCTCTCTCTCTGGCCCAATGACTGTTCTACTGTTTATAAATATTTAAATAGTCATTGGGCCAGAGAGAAAGAGAGGCAAGATTTTTCTAGGTCATAATCCTTAACTTTATCTGTTCATACTGAGAAATTTCAATTAAACAGTTCATGTTGTTGGATCGAGAGTCACTTACTCAGCAGGTGGGTCCAACAAATCTTTATTAAGGCAAAACACTCAGCAAGTGGCAATCAGTTACTCACCAGTGGGAAGCTCATTGGGATGATCTCATCACAGCCACCTCCAACAATGGACTACAGAGCTTCCACCTCCCTTTACTGCACAAATTTATTTATAACTTTTTGTTATATTTACATATGCATTAGTCTTCCATTTCCACGTTAACTCTCCTGCCCTGTCACTACAGGTTTAATGTTACTTCAACCCGGTCTTTTCTTGCTTTTTTGTTACTTTATCTTTTTTTCTCTCTCACAAACATAATTACTCTGCAACTTCTTACACGTAGGCAGTTCTGCTTATGCTGTTAAATGTTACCAGAACAAACTCTTAAAATCCACAGCAGGCTTCTGTCTGGCCTAAATCTGACTATGCTCCCAACAAATGCCACGCCAAAGACGCCAGCTGGGGCTCGAGGCTTCTGCCCCCTGGGGTGAAAGCCCTGAGCCCTGGCAGGTGCTACCCACGGGATGAAAGCTGTGAGCCCTGGCAGGTGACTTTGAGCCCCTGGAGGCACTTCCTATGGGGCAGAAGCTCCAAGATCCCCTCCCTACCTGAGGGCAGAAGCCTCAAGCTCCCCTCTATGCTGGTAGGTGGAGAATGGGGGTGGGAGGATTCTGCAAACCACACTCTAGATGTCAAACAGCCGGATGCAGCTCATGAACCATGATCTGGCCACCCCTGATCTAGACCATCCCTGACAGGTGTTTGTCCAGCCTGGTCTTAAAAACCTCCAATGACGGTGTTTCCACAGCCTCCCTTGGAAGTGTATTCCAGAGTTTAACTATCCTTACAGTTAGAATGGTTTTCCTAATATCTCACCTAGATCTCCGTGGATGCAGATTAGGACCATAACTTCTTGTCCTACCTTCAGTGGGCACGGAGACCCAAAACAGATTAGAACTGGAAAAGGGGATCTTTTATTCTGGTACACGTTCACATTGACAACTAAGCAGCCTCCATCTTGAGAAATTTCTTCACAGTTCACACACCCCACAACTCCCTGGAGCATGCTCAGTAGAGTCTTAAGGCTTCTACCAATAAATAGCTATTCTCACACTAAAAACAACGAGAGTCCTATAACACTTTATTCTCACACTGCCACCAGAAGGTAATAGGCATAACAAAAGTACCATTAACATTATGAAATCAGAAATCAAAGGTAAAATCTCTTGCATTCTTTGCCCCCTTCACATCACCTACAAAGCTGTCGATAACACACTCCCACATTCTGTAAGGCTTTCACTTCCATCTCTGTGGCCCCAGTATTGCAACACACTTAAGCAAATGCTTCACAAGTGCTTAAGTCTCACTGAACTCAAGTTTTCTGTTTCCATGCATATCAGCAATAAAGAAAGTGTATTCAATCATTGTATTGAAAATGTAAACGTTTATACGCTGGGCTGTATCCTTATCTCATTTAACACTGATTCATTTTACTCTAGCCTCAGGCTCTGCACCTCACATCTCTGTTGAGGGTCACCAGGATGGAGGGATCCGAGTGGTGTGTCAGTCAGCTGGATGGTACCCAGAGCCTGAGGTGCTGTGGAGAGATCTCAGTGGGCAGCCTTTATCTTTATCAACTGAAACAAAATCTGAAGAGGAACATGGTTTCTTTGAAATAAAAAATTCTATCATTATAACAGAAAATTCAAACCAGGATTTGTCCTGTTCTATAAGGAATACCCACCTGAACCAAGGAAAGGAATCAATAACTTTTTATATATCAGGTCAGTTAACACCAAAACCACACGCTGTCATACTCAACAGGGAGAAAAATCAGATTGTTAAATTATACAAAAGTTAAAATATTCCCTCACAAAAAACGACAGTTGAGATAAAGTTAAGGTTGAGAGCACAATTTAGGATAAATGCATTCCAGGGATATTGTAGTTATCCCAGAAACTAGCATTTTGAATGCAGGAAATTCAGGGTGAAGGTTACATTTAAAAGAAATCCAAGTGTATTACTGCATAGAACTGTCCTGTAGTGACACTGTATATATATAATTTATAATTGTGATTAAAACATGATGGTTAGTGTTTGTAGTCCCATATTACATTAAACTGATATTTAAAGTCCCTTTAGATTTTTTTTCTCATAGGGTCCACAGGAGAGTGTTAAGGTGTAATGGGGGCCCTACTGATAGGTTGGACTTTCTGCATCCTAGTGAACTGGTGGATCAAATACTAGGCTTCTTGCCCCAGTGAAGATGGAGAGGGAGATGTGATACGCTGTGATTTTTTGAACATAGTGGAAATTTGTGACTGATGAATCTCTGCTTATGGTTGGTCAGAAGAAAGGCAGGTCCGAGAAGTTCTGTAGGCCTGGGAGTAATCATTTGAGCATGTGACACCCTACAAGGTCCCAAGTTTTAATATGAAGTTTGATTTCTCATCCTTTAGCAAACTTCATACCCGGAAAGGGGTTGCCATAACAACAAAATCCTGTGGGCCTGATACAAAGCCCATTAAAGATGTCAGTAGGTTTTGGATCTGTTCCTATGGACTCATTTTGCAGATCAGTTCCTATGGCAGGAATTCCTATGCCAGCTGAAGTGAAGAGTATATGGATATTAATCTGCCCTCCTTAATTATTTATTTCCACTCTTAAACCCTCAGATTCTTTTTTACCATGAAGTTCCCTGCTTTTAGAAAAGTTTTAATTTTATTTCAGTGTAAGATTTCTGTTGATAAATTTAATGATTAACTATAATTTCTCTTTCTACACGTTTTAACTGTATTATTAATTTCATCAACAGAAGGAGGCACTTTCCTATGAGTTGGCTCCTGGGTTGGGTGATGGGTTCAGAAGCCATGGTTATCCATCAAAGTGAAGAATGTTTAAAAGGACAATTAGAATTAAAATATAACGAAACAAACCCACTATTAATTATATATACAATTATTCACACACACAGCTGCATGCACAGATACACACAGCACGTTAAACGAACATCAAGATGGCAAAATCTTGGATTCAAATGTTAGGATATAGCAGAATTAAAGTTCCCTGTGCATTCTAAATTTGGCTCCTTTGTATCTATGCATTATGATATAGTTTTTAATACCATGATCACATACTATTGTCCCCTGCCACCAAACCACTGATCACCCATTCCACTGCCTTACCCATGAGACCAGACTTTCTCTTCCTTTCCCTGCCTCATTCTCTACACATCTTCCAGCTTCTGCAAGAAATGAGGCCAGGGTCCTACAGGCAACAGCCTCCTTCATTGCACAACCCAGATACATCCCCAGAGCTGGTGTATCCAGTGCACTGAATGAGGCAAGAGTCCTGGGGAAAAAATAGCATGTGATCATTTAGTTAAAGACTGCTATAATGCCTGTGCACAAAGGGGCCCAATTAAGGTTGCTGTGTCTCTCTGCCCAACCAATCTCAGATGTAACCCCGCACTCCAGCTCCTTCTCAGATGTGACTCCTTTTCCTCCATTCCCCATTCCAGTTCTCTGTTCCCTGTACCGGTTCCCACTCCCAGTCTCCTTGAGAGGCCTTGACAAGGAAGTGTCAAGCCACCTTAATAGTAGATGATGCGACCAGCTTCACCTAGAGAGAAAGAGAGAGGGAGGAGGGGAAAGGCGGGTGGGACTGCCAGCACTTTAGATAGTATTTAATACATCATCCAATTCTATCAAAAGTGGGTGAGCAGATTCTCTTTTTAAAATTGATTTCTGCCAGTTTTTATATTGCAGGGAGCAATTTTTCCCACACTTGTTTCACATAAATCCTGATGTGATATTTTTTCATAGAATAAAAGTATACTGTTTATTATTACCGTTTCCAAACCGTGAGCTTTTTGTTTCAGATTCCTTTTTCCCAAGAATATCTCCCTGGATGGTGGCTTGGAGTGTGACTCTGGTGATTTTGTTGGTGTTCATCAGCCTTACTCTTATTCTGTTCAAATTAAAAGGTGAAGCTCTAATGGGGGAAAATACAGTGTAATCAGAATGAGATTTTCTCTTTAGAAAAGACAGTTTAGATTTTCTACATGAGAAAGTTACACCAGCTTATGACGTGAATTTAAATTGATTTTGTTAAACCAGAGCAAACCCCTGTGTGGACACTCAGTTGTAGGACACTTCAGTTTAGTTTGAACCTGTTCCTATTCCTAAAAAAACCCTAAAACTAGGTTTGCACTAGTTTAACTAGACTTTCAGTGGGGCCTGATGGAATTAGGTTCCCAACTCCCATTGAAATACAATGTGCTTTGGCTCTTAACTCCCCTACGCTTCTATGCAAATCTCTGTGTTAAGTGGTTTTTGATGTTTAATTCTATGGTATTCAAAAGATTATTGCGGCATTAATGAACAGCTTATTACTGTTGGTGTGGCAGGCTCTATCAGGTGTTTTTTGTTTTTAACGTGTGAGCAAATCTTCAGCCTTGGGGAAGACAGGCTATGTTTTTGTTGTTAGTTTTGGGCTCTACCAAGTATCCGGAAGAGGGGGCTGAACAGGAAACAGGAGAGTTTGCTCATTGTCTTGATCTCAGGTTAGAGTCAATTCTTGAGGAATCAATTCTTGAGGTTATCTAGGAAGCAAATATCCACAGGATTGGTGCTGTGCCCCAGCTTTTAAACAGATTCTGGAGGAAGCTGTTCAGCCTGCCACAACTCCAAGAGGTCTCATTCTTCCTTCAGAGTAGGTCCCACAGCCTCACCACCTTCTTGAATGAGCCTCTGGGCTCCAGCACTCCTGTTTTCACAACAACAAAGAGCTCTGCCCAGTGAGTCCATACTGAGACAGATTACTGAACAGAGGCTTGTATGCTCTTCAGGGACTAATGCACCCCAAGAAGTATTTGCAGTGACACCAAATACCCTTTTCAAAACAAAGTAGGATTTATTAGTCAACGGGCATCAATTCTTGGAGCTCCCTCTAACCAAGCCTTGGTGTTAGGTGAAGTTCCTGAATGAAGGAATTGCCTGTGTGCCGTTTGTGATGATCTCTGTTCTAGGACATGTCCATATGTGCAAATAAATCAAATTACACTTAGAATGTACCCAGAATGTGTCACTGATTTCTTCTCCACTGGGAACCCTACCTGTAAGTCCCTGGAGAGCTGCAATGGCTTGGTAGAGGGGCAACATTATTATTACACAAGGATTCATAATGAAAATATTCTTTTAAACCTAGATTCACTGAAAAAGTCCTTACTTTTTATTTGTTTTCTTTTTAGGAAAACATCTGGACACTATCAGTAAGTTCCATTTTTCTTCTGGTAGAATCAATGTTAAGCTATGAAAGTTTTTTGAATGAATGTGACAATGTCAACTTGAAAATAACAATAAGTACCACTAATACAAATAGCATAATTTGTTATGTTGGTAATGGGCAGGAAGCCAGTACTGTACTTGTGTCTACAGTGAGGCAGCATGGAGTGGGTGACCAGAGGGACTGTGCACTTGATTCCCATGGCAGAAATGGCTCCAGGACAGCTCCATATAAACAACTACGGAGATGGGCTGGTGGCAGCCCAGGATCCAAGTGAGGATGTGGCCACTAGGGTCAGAATTATATGCACCGAGTGCCAACAGCCCCGGCATGTAGGCGATGCATCTGAGTTATAATTGTGACCTTTCATCCAGCTCAAGGCTGGAATAATGGCTGCTGAGAGACTTCTGAGCTGCCTTCTGCCTTTCCTTATAGAGCTGCACCAGGCTAGCTTCAGCAGTGTAAAAAGCCACCCTGGTGCAAGTCACGTATTCTGAGTTCAACCCCTAGGATTGTAGTGATGCAAAACAGTGCACACAGTGTAGACAGGCCTAAATGATCAATGATTGGGGGGCAGGCAATGTTTAATTTCACCCAAGAGAAGCTTTTACAGGATGTTTTTTTATTTTTGTTTATTATTTAGGTAAACTTCACACAGAGCTGGGTAAGGGCATTTTTTGTTTTGTTTCTCTCTAATGCAGTCTTTTCTGTAATATTGAATCCTATTAATACTGCATTTGTCACTGCTTTTGACACTGCTTCATTCTCATCCTTATCTCTATGTTTGCTTTCAGAGTGGAGAAGATCCCTTGGTGATGCAGGTAATGACAACTCATATTTAATCAATGGGAGATCCTGCACCTTTCACTGTACAAAAAATAAAGAGAAAAGTGTAATATGATATTTTCCCTGTTCAGAGAAGAGAGGGCCTTGAGATTCAAAGGAGAGAGAGGAATGGATCACCACAATACACCCTCATTACACGTTGCTCCCATAATTCTGGAAAGAATCCCTGCTCTGAGTGACTGAGAGTTATTGTTTCTTAGGATCCCAGCCCTAGTGTCAGTTAGCGGAATAAGAGTGAGCAGACCCAAGAGTTCAAACCAAGGAGTAACTCTAATCTGTATTCAACGTCCGCTTCTTTTCTCTTCTCCCCTTTTAACTCTCTCCATCAAATCCCAACTTTCTGCTCTTTTTAACCATCTTTTCCTCCATGAATTCATTTCCAAACCCTCTTTCTCCTCCCTCCAACACTAACTTCCTTCTCTTGTAGAAGTTCCTTGCTTGTAAATCAAAATCCCAATTTTAAAAATGAAATCTGGAGTGATAATTCTCTTTGTCTGGCTTTGATGACTACCTGCAGAATTTTAATTAGGGTTATATAGTATCTTGTCATTCTCTACAAATCTCAGATATGTGGTAGGATGGAGCAGGCATCATGCTGGCATCAACAAGACATCCAAGCTCAAAGATTTTAAAATTAAGGGAGGGAGGGCACATTAGGGAAAAGATCATTGTAACTATGTGAATTATGTGAGTGGAAATCTCTGGGGCTTCCCTATGATTACGAGGTCTCTAGTCCCCTTCATGGGGAGAAGTGGAGGAGAAACATTCTGAGTCTCAGGCTCAGCTCAGCAAATTTTCTTCTTCTGTCATTTGTGTAGGGAGTGACTCTATTGTACATGTTGGTGAGATCTCAGAGCTGCTCCCCATTCAGAGCTGAGTAAATCCCAGAGAAAAGAGATTTCCTGATCCAGTTTCCAGCTAGGGCAGATTCTGTTCATCAAACCCTCCCCCAGGGCTCAGCTCTGCCTCTAACGCTCTGATTCTCTCTCCCCCCAGTGAATGTGACCCTGGATCCAGACACGGATCATCCCCAGCTCGTCCTGTCTGAGGATGGGAAAAGTGTGAGATGGGCAGACACACGGCAGGATCTGCCCGACAACCCTGAGAGATTTGACTCTGTGCGCTGTGTGCTGGGCTGTGAGGGCTTCACCTCGGGGAGACATTGCTGGGAGGTGGAGGTGGAGGGTTTGGGATATTGGGCTGTGGGGGTGGCCAGAGAGTCTGTGAGTAGGAAGGGAGAGATCAGCCTTAGCCCTGAGGGGGGGTTCTGGGGTGTGGAGCAGTGGCGGGGTCAGTTCCAGGCTCTCACCTGAGACCCCCCCTGCCCCTGCGCCAGGTCCCCAGCAGGTGTGTCCGGGTGTGTCTGGACTGTGACTGGGGGCAGGTGACATTTTTCGATGCTGGTGACCAGGCCCCGATCTTCATTTTCCCGCCGGCCTCTGTCCCTGGGGGGAGAATCCGCCCCTGGCTCTGGGTGTGGCTGGGATCCCGCTCAGACTGTGTCCCTGAGACACTGGGGACCCTCTCTAGCCTCACACACCCTAGTCTCTGTGACCATGGAAGACTCCCATCTAACCAGCCCCCTGGTCCCTCATCTCTATGATCCCTGGAAGCTCCTCCCCCTCCCTGCAGCACCAGGGATGGGAGCGGGAGGTGGCTGAAGAACCCCTGGAGCTGCAGGGGGAGCAGAGGGGCCCTGAGGGGCAGATGTGGGGCTGGGCAGGGGGCAGAATTAACAGCCGGGCTGAGGACAGGCAGACGGGGGGGTGGCCGGGACCCAGTATTAATTAATGAGGGTTTGGGGGGTTGGGGAGAAGCTGGAAGCTCCGCAGTGGCAGGGAGGGTTTGTACAATCTGTGGGGTTAGATCTCAGTGGGGCTCCCACTGTGGTAATCAGTGTGTTGGTCACTGATGTTTATCAGTGTAGGCTGCGTGCATGTGTCCCTGTGTAAATGCTGTCCCAGCTCTGATCAGGAAACTGAGACGGCTCTCACGATTGAATGAGTCGACACGACCACAGATTAGCTGAGCAACGAAGGTGCCCAGGCCAGGTTTATTGCATGCAGCACAATGAGAAATGACTTATAGAGTATCTCTGGGTCAGTTTCGCATAGGCGGCGTTACAATGGTCTCGGCCCAATGGCGGGACTTTCCGTTATCCCCTAGACCGGACACCGGTATTCCCTCTGACACCCTCTTTTATACACTGTTACATACACTTTCGTTCTGCCCCCTTTGATGTACGTAGTTGCCACCCTCCTGACGTAGTCTAATACCACCTTTTTTCCGTTGATTGGCTGATTTGGGCACTGCCACTCCATGTATCATTTCTACCCATCAAAGTGTCATTTCAGAGAGTTAGTATCTTGGTACCTCTTATACTTACTACATATTTTGGTAATATTTTGGTAATCTTACAACCTTGCAGAATCAGCACTTTCCTATACCAGTCTCAGTTAACTTGAGTGACCCCTTATACTTCTGTTCACTCGGCTTTTTCCATTTAGGCTTTAGCCTGTTTTACAGGCCTTAAGCTCTCACTTCTTACTACACCAGCCAGAGCTCCTGCCGCAGGGCCACAGTCCCCTTCCTCTGTAGCTGCAGGTTTGGCACCACAGTAATTGTCACACACACGCAGGGGATGGGCAGGGAGAGTTCAAAAATCACAGGATCACCCAGAATACAGTCTGTATTTATAATTTATCATTTATTTATTTATAATTTATAATGTATTTATTTATAATTTCCTAAGTATTATGATATTGTTCATGTGCATGTGTCATATTTGTATTGGAAGTTATGGGTATGTTTGATGTATCTGTATTTCAAATTTGTTTCTGGGCAACACTCCAGACAGGATGGCTGCAGCACTAGCTGTTTAATGGCCCATTGAGGAAACTCACAAGGACAATGGGCCCAGGGAGAGACCTGATGACTCACCAGGACTTACTCATGTGACCCTGGACTCCAGCGTATTTCTGTAAATTTTCACAACAAGCAGCATGGCAAAGGCCAAGGGACATACAAGGTAGCTGCACCACATCCATTTTGTCTTCAATCAGTCTTTAGTCTTCAGCCTTCACCTACCTCTGGATCAACTCATCTGCAACTGAAGCTGTAAATCAAAAGACTGAGACCCATCCAGGTACTGGATGTGCACCAGAGGATCTATACAAACCTGCAACTCCATAATTCTACTGAAAACCTGATGTATATGGACTTTCATATCATTCGTATGTATCTAATTGTGTTAGTCATTTAACATTTCTCTTATAGTTTGTTTCTTTCCTTTTATAATTAACTTTTAGTTTTAGTTACTAAAGGATTGGCTGGCAGCGTGGTATTTTGGGTAAGATACAAACTTATATTGATCTGGTACTGTGGCTGACCCTTTGGGGTCAGGAGAACCTTTTTGGTAAAAAGCATAGAGTTTTAAATAACTTATCTCTTTACTGGACCTAGTGGCTGATTGGGTGCCAGAGACTGAAATGCAATAAAGGGGGCTGTGTATATTTTGTTTTAGCTTCTTGATAATCAGTGTGGGGGATCAGAAGCACTGTTTGTGGCTGGTCGGGAAGTCTGACTTCAGTGTCACACACCAGTGCTGGAAAAATCTTGGCATTTTTAGATGGTCTAACCTAGGCACAGATGAGTCACGGGGAGAAGAAAAGGGACAGAAAGATTTATAAAACGCCACAGAAGGTGAGACTGTAACTCATTAATTTTCTATGTTACTTCCTTGGCTTCGTTACCATACTTCATTGTCATTATAAAAAAATGTTCCCCAAATCTGTGGGTCTCTTTTCCATTGCTCTTTTTCACTCTGATGGTTATTTACAGTAAATAAACCACGAAAGACAATTCTGATTTGTTCTTTTTTAATTTTCCAGCTGCAATTGTTGGGGGCAGAATTGTGGGATTTGCTCCCCTACTGCACCAACAGGGACGATACCATGTCTGTATGATAAGATGTTGGGTTTTACTGTGATATGTTGCTATCCAGCCTGTGCTCTGTCTCTTGTGGTGACTATAGCCATGTAAATCAGGAATTGCTCAGCTGTGCTCCGTGGAGAGATGACTGAATACGTGGTGCTGATTCTCCTCTTTGTTCCCAGAGGTACTGAATTTATTCAAAGGTGGCTAAAGAGATATGAAATATGTTCTTCACATTTCTTCTGCCCATCAGCAATTGCTGCAGTGTCCATGGTGGTGTTTATGGGATGGGACCTGTTCTCAGAGTCTCTGGAGGTTTGTCTACACTAGGATGCAGGTTTGTCTCTCTCATTGTACAGTCTATGTGTAGACAAGGCAAGTGGTGGTTTCACTTCAGTGTAACTGGTGAAGAAGAATTCTGTGGGTTGGAGGGTGTTGGGGAGGTTAGGGGTCACTTTGATTAGCTACCCTGAGGTGAAAGTCTCACTTTCCTCATCTCCACTAGGACTGTACAATGAGATCACCGCCTCAAAAAACCTTTCACCTAGAATGGACATGAGCTAAAAGATGGGATGTAAAGGGAGATTCCCCACTTTTTTCCAGGGCTGTGACTTGGTCTTCTGTGAGCTTCTAATTGAAATGACTGGGTTTAGGATCCATGCAAGGACTTAGGCATTGCAACGCTGAGCATCACTGCACCTAATTTTTAGGTTCCTAGAACATCACAAGAACAACCCTGTGACCCACAGAGCCTGATATAGGTGCCTAGTCTCCTTGTACAATGGACGGAGTCCAGCAGATGCCTTAAAATGAAATCCATAAGAACCAGCATGCTAAGTGGGGAGCCATCTAAACTAGTCACTGGGAGATACTAACAACAGGGTGTGTCCTAAGACCAGCCCCTCTCTCAAAGGTAAGCACCTAAGGCTGTGTCTACACTATAGTTTGTCAGCATAATTTATGTTGCTCAGTGGTGTGAATAACCCCCCCACCCCCCGAGCGACATAAGTTACACCGAGATAAGCACTGCTGTGTACAGCGCTGCTGTAGCTGCTGCTGCTCATGGAGGTGTGTTTATTAGGGCGACAGGAGAGCTCTCTCCCTTCGGCATTGAACGTCTTTTCCTGACGCGCTGCAGTGGCACTGTTGCATTGGTACAGCTCTGCTGCTGCAGTGATGTATGTGTAGACATGCCCTAAATTGGGGGGGCCTACTCTGCATATCAATCCACCGCTGAAGGCGGCGTTCCATGAGAATGAGTTTGGCACCGGCTGTACTACACACAGCTTGTGGGTGGAAGTTGTTTCAGTATTCCTAGCCACTTTATAGCTTTTAGCCCACTGGTAGCAGACGTGCCTGAGATGTGGGGGATCCAGGTTCAACGTCCCACTCTTGGCCAGAAAGGGAGAAAGGATTTGAACAGGGGTTACTCATTTTCTAGGTGGGTGCTCCAACCACGGAGCTATGGCATAATCGGATGGTAGGATTCTTCAGTCTCTCCTGTTCTCACTCACCCTGAACACAAGACCCAGACCAGCTCACAACCACCCACAAGCGTCTTCCTCATTCTAGTTGGGGGATGGGAATTTTTGTCCATACATATGAAATTGCTAGCAGTGTCTGCATAACTTCCTCAGCAGAACTTCAGACAGGCTGAGACTCTGACCATTATCTTGAATGATTGTGGTGGAAGGATCCTACATTTAAAGTCCCCAGGTTTACCTTTTATTTATTTATGGCTGGAAAAACAGTTCTGGGCAGATCCTCAGCTGATGGAAAGCTTCATAGCTCTACAGTGCTGCTGAGATCTGCCCCAGCAAGTTTACAGTGCATTGAATGTCGCCTCTTCCCTAACACAGCTACGTACACTAAGTCAAGCACAAGGGCTAGAACTGCATAAGGAGGAACTGGAACTTCAGAGGAAGGATTGTCCGGGGGTCATGGTGTGAAGCTGAGACTGGTGACCCAGGTTATATTCTCTGTATTGTGGGAATTTCTGTGTGGCCTCAGGCAAGTCACTTCATTTTTCTGGGCCTCAGCCCCCATCTGTGAAAAGGGGTGAGAATGTTTCCCTATTTCACACAGATGGTGTGAGGATAAATACATGGAATATTTGTGTATCACTCAGCTCTGATGATCCTGGAGGCCATAAAAGAACCCAAAGTTGCTAGAGGGAAAACACCCCCCCCCCCCCCCGAGTTATCTCCCCTGCTGCACTCAGTTTGGGTCCAATCAGTTGCTCAAGTTACCCATCAGCAGCACCTCTCAAGCCCAGTATGTCACAAAGGGCAGCGCCCCTGAGAAAGGAAACCAGAACCCTACCTCACTCCAGCACAAAAGAGCCATCAAGGCAATTCAACCAAACAGAAGAAGGACACATATTTTTCCTTAGATTAAAAATACCAAGTGGAAAAATTCATTACAAACAGAAACCATCCCTGCTTCATTGGCGTCCTTCAGTTCCTACAGGGAAAGTCTCCCTCAATAACAGGGGAGGGAGGATGAGATCTGTGTGTGTGTCGGGAGCCAGGGGTTTGATGGTGGAAGGTGGGAAGTTGACACAGAAACAAACTTCCCCCAAATAATTTTTTCTCAAGTTAGTTAAAATATCTCAAATTGTCCTAAATTCTGTGATGTTGGTCACACCCCCAGTGCCATGCAGCTGGGTGCCCAAGTCCATCCCTGGCACAGGCCGGTGGGCAGTGCGGGGGGAGGGGGAATAGGAAATACAGGATGGTGATGTTGGACCAGGCTGACATGGGTGGGTCTCACTTGAACATGGAAAATGCCCCCAGCCAGGCTGGTGCCAGAGTCCCAGCTGGGCTTGGTCAGTTCTCTGTGGGGCCTGGCTGGCTGGACTCTTGCCCAGAGGCACCAGGCCGTCTTGCTCAGCTCAATGCGGGGATGGGGTATGCTGGGGACATGTCACGGACACACAGAGCTCAGACTGACGTGGTGCTGAGGGGCAGATGTGGGGGCTGGGCAGGGGCAGAATTTATAGCTGGGCTGCAGACAGGCACATGTGGGGGTGGCCGAGAGACAGGATTAGTTAAATATGTTTTGGGGCTTCTAGGACAAGCTGGAAACTCTGCCCCAGCAGGAGCGTTTTGTAAATCTAGCCTGCTAGATGCTAACAATCAAGGGCTGACAGACACACGGGATTTATGGCTCATTGCAACCAGCTGTAGCCCTCTAACCCCTCTTTTTGTCCTATGGCTGCAGTGGTGCTAATGTAAGCGGGGGAATGGGCCCTCTATTGTGGGGAACTTTCCTTGCTTATACACGACCCCAGTGGAGTTGGTTAGTGAAAGGATCCGAGTCCCTGTTCCCACTCCCTTTGCCCTGACCTCGAGGGCTCCCCTCCCACTCTCCTGTATAGCAGGATCCCCGTAACCTTGACAAGGCTGGGCCCAGGATTCCTGGGGCTCAACCCCCCAATCTTGCCGTGGTCCCTTAGGGCAGAGACTAGGGTGTCCCCACTCCGGGTACTAACTCTGCACTGGGCGCTTCCCTGACCCACTGATCATTGCACACAATACAAAGCAACACAATTTATGAAACAAACAGCAATAAAAAATCAAATAAAAAATCAGAAAAGAGGAGAAAGGTTAAAGGAAAACACCCAACTCTGGCCCCTGGCCCGGGGCACCACAAACAGTGTTTCTGGAGTGTAAGGGAGGTTCACAGTCTGTGTCACACGTTGCAGGCCCAGTGCCCAGGCCCTGGCTACGCTGCAGAGTTGCAGAGAGTCAGACACTTTCTCTGGCAGTAGCCACACACTCCCAGGGTCCCCCTGGTTCTCCCCAGCTGCTCACCGCACCCAGCTCCAGACAGCTCCAGCTCCTGCTTCACTCCACTCGGTGCAGCTCGGCTCAGCTCTCTGGGATGCCCCTCTGATTCTGCTGCTGTGGGTCAGCTCAGCTCAGCTCAGCTTTCTCTGCTCCTCTTCCAGCTGCTGGCTGCTTTGTCCTTAGCTCCCATCTGCTCCGCCCCTGCAGGCAGCTCCAGCTCACACAGAAGGCCCAGCTCCCCCCACCCTCCTGGCTCCCTCATTGGCCTTGCTCTGTCAATCAGGCTGACCTGAGTTGGCCTCTCTCCACTGGCCCTGGGGGCTGTGTCTGTTCCAGGGTCCTGCTTCCTCCAGAGATGGCCAACCAAAAAGATCCACTAAGTTTTAGTAAGGGGCTAATTGACCCCTTACATTCCCCCCTGCTAAAATTCTGCCACACCCAGGATGTTCACACCTGCTCACCTAGGTCCCATATTAACAACATTTACCAGCATCATGTTATACACAAAAAAACCCTCCAGTAACAATTAACAAAAAGAACATTTAACGTATTTTGCACTCCATGTCCACTTCTCTATGTTCATCATGATAATGTTCATCAACACTACACAGAGTTCATAACACAATCATCTCTAAGTTTAAGGGATGGTTCACCCTTACTAGTTCTCTGGGATCTTCTTAAAACTGGTGGTTCATCATCCATATTCCCTACGCTCCTGTCCTCGGATAACACTGGGTCAGTTTGAGGGGTCTGGTCATTTTCGTTGTGGTTTGGGGTTGCCCCAATCTGTTCCCCTTGGTATTCGGTTTGTGGGACTAGCACCATCCCCCCATTGGTTTCAGTCTCCACGGGGAATGCCAGCGTATATCTCCTATGGTCCCTAATCAGACTAAGGGTGCAATGTTTTAGCTGGTCCCTATGTACTACTCTCTCAGGGCCTCCTCGTTCAGGCCAGATAGTGTAAACTGGCAATTTGGGATTGTTGCGAGCGACCATAATGTGGGGATTTGACTCCCACTTGTCCTGTATTTTATTACGTCACCGGCATCTATGGTTACGAACTGGTACACAGTCACCAGGCCTTATGAGAGCCCTGCTGGACAGGAGATCATAAGTCCTTTTGTTATTTTGGGTTGTGTCTTTAGTTGTACTGAGAACAACTTCACAGGTTGCCTTTAGCCTGCCATGGACACCTCTGACCCAGTCATCAAAATCGGTCGCCTCATCTTTAGAAGAGAAAACTTCTTGGTGCTTCTCTGGCAACACCCTCAAGTTAGCCTGACCCCAGCCGAGCAGCCGCTCCAAGCAACCGCCTCCCAGGGCGGAGGCCCCAGAAACTGCCAGACTTGCCAGGCCCCAGGAACTGGATCGAGACTGCCGGGCCCCAGGGACTGGACCGAGGTCCCTGGAGGTCAGAGATACCCCCTGAGGCTGGCCAGGACCTGGAGGAGCTGCCCGATGCCGGAGAATCCCAGGAGTCCTGTGACCTGGAGGAGCTGCCCTCCACAGAGGAGCTCCCTGACTTGCCGCTGCTCGACGAGGACGGACTGGTGAGACTGCTGTGTGTTGAGAACCCCAGTGACCCTGAGGACATGGAGGACTCTCAGGTACCTGGGGACCAGGGGGAGGAAGTGGCCCAGGGACAGCCAGCTAGACAGCGGCTGAATCAGGGACTAGCCCCAATCAGCGTGTTGCGGCTGGAGCCCTGCTGATTCATTGGCAACGGCTGTGCCACTGCTAGGGCCCTGGGCTGGGACACAGTGGAGATGGGTGGGCCTGTGTCCCCCTCCCTCCTTCCCTGACCGCCCCGGGAGGAAGTGCTCTCCCCTGCCGCTCTAGACAGCGGATCCACTGCTTGCCTGCCTCGACCAGCCTGAGGGTTGGAGACCCTAGATTGCCTACCTGCCTCGCCCTGCCTAAGGGCCGGAGGCCATAGACTGTGAACCTGTCTCACCCTGCGTGGGGGTTGGAGACAATAGGCTACTTGTCTGCCCGCCCTGCCTGAGGGCCGGGGCTAAGACTCATGCACAAGCACTAGAACATTCCCCTGGTAAAAGGACGCTGTGGCCTTCCTTGGGGCCTGGGCCTGAGGAAGGGCCGCAATGCCCCAGGCAGATACTACCGCTGGCCTACAGGTCCACACCCTCGAAAAGGTTGGGAACCGCTGCACTGGTGTAGATGAGTGATTGTCACCACACACTGAAGCACATGGCCTGGCATTTATGTCACGGTGGGTGACCTGCTAAGTGCGGGCCAAAGCACAAGGCTCTGATTTGTAGAGTCCTGCCCCCTCTCCTCAAGCATGGTGGGTCCTGGCTGCTCCCCCCCACTGATCCTTGCTGATCTCCCGCCCCACTGGCTGCAGCAGGGAAACTACATGTGTCCTATATCCCCATGCACTCCACCTGGGTCCCTAAGCAAGTGGCTCCCTTCTGCAGCCAGGGGAACGGGAGATCAGTGCTCCCCTCCCACTGGCTCCTTCATGGACCCCAGCATGTAGGGACCCAAGCAGAGCGCTTTACTATGGTCCCTGCTACAGTCAGGGGAGGGGAGCGCTGATCTCCCATCCTCTTGGGTGCAGCAAGGAACCTGCATTGGTCTTGTAGCCCCGCGGCAACGTGCTCTGCCTGGGTCCTTAGGCAGCACATCCCTTCTGCAGCCAGGGGGAGGGGAGCAGCGGGCCACTTTGAAAGACCCCCTGGGCCACTTTTGGGAACCATTGGGAGCCTGGGTGTCATTGAGGGGGGCTGTGCCCATTTGCTGAGGGACATAAGTTATGCCATCATAAGCTGCAGTGTAGAAATAGTCGTAGAAAATGAAAGCTGAGACTCCTAATCGCATGCCTCCAGGAGCTGGAGTGTTAACAATCACATCAATGATTGGGGGACACAGCCAGCACCAAGGTCTCTTTCCAGAGCAGCATTAGTGTGTTTGGGAATTAGGCCTTTCAAAGATTGATTTGAGCTTCACCACATTTTACGCCCGTGAATTTAGTATCATTCCTGAGACACCCAGACCCTGCTCCTGCAAGTTCATCTGCACAGGTGCTGCTGATGCCCCCGTGACCCGGCACAAGGGGCTGATTGCTGGATCAGAGCCCTCCTGGGACATTTTGCACAAAAGCTTCAAAAGTTTTAATGTTACCCGTGCGATCGTTCCAGCTCAGCAAAGAGCAGAATCAGTTTCAGGAAAGGAAAAATCCGGTGGTTGGAAGCAGGGTGTCTTCGTGAGCTTGTGATAGTGAACATCATAGTGCAGATCTAGGCCAAATACTATTTGCATTAAACTGGATTGCAGCAGAACTAACCCCTGGGCGGTGCTGACCTGTGTCTGTCTGAACAGGTGCATTGTGTATGTGGGCGAGGACCAGCCAAAGTGGCTCCATGAGTCCCACAATGCAGCCTATTCAACTCTCCCAGAATCCACCTCTTCTAAGAGCCTTGTTAGGAACCAGGTTATACCTTCCCAGAGGGCATTGCGGTGGAAAGGGTTTAGGACAGTGAGCCCTAACCCCAAGCATTCTTAGCACAGCTACTGGGCCTTGCCCTAATGCTTAGGTCAGTTCTGCCCACCCAGTGCAATCCCAGGGGTTCAGGGCAGATGATCAGTGGGAGCTGGGCCTATCGCTTGCTCATGAACCTCCACAATCCTTTACAGTCATTCTAAGAAGGGAAAAATAGAAGTTAGCTAGACGTGTTAAGAGAGTTATGGTGACGTTTAACGCAATGCCCTGCTTTTTTGACTGAGTGTAGCCAGGAGGGGTGGTCCCCCTCTGAGGAGGACCCAGAGAGGGAGCCAGACCCACCCTGGCTGACAGAGGCCTGCCCCAGGGGAAACCCTGACCGGAAGCAAGGGGGCAGGTCTAGGCCATTAAAGGCCCCAGTGGCCCCACCTGACCGGAAGCAGGGGGGCGGAGCTAGGCCTTTAAGAGCCAGGCCAGTGAGCTCAGTTGGAGAGAGATGGCCGAAGGGGAAGGACGCGTCTCCTCCTAAGCTCCTAGCTAAGGCCGGGCCGGGGAGCTGTGCTGAGCGGGAGCGACCAGCCTTAAACCCAGCCTGGGGATCGACAGAGGCCTCCCCCAGGTACCCTACGGTCTGGGAGTTGGAGGAGGGCCCACCAGAGGCCCCCACGGCCTGGGAGCTGGAAGAAGGCCCATCGGGGCTCCCCGCTGACTACGAGCCTGAAGAGAACCCCCCGGAGACACCCGGGGCCTGGGAGCCAGAGGCGGATCTGCCGGAGCAATACCGAGCCTGGGACCCCGAGAACCTACCGGCCCTGCCCGAGGCCTGGGGACCGCAGGACCTGGAAGAGCTACCCTCCAAAGATGAGCCCATGGAGCTGCCCGATCTGCCGCCTGTGGACAAGGAGGGCCTAGCAGGTCTACCACACCTCAGCGACCCAGAAGAGGCAGGTACCGGGGGTTTCGGGAAGGAAGAAGCCCAGGGATAGCAACACGTTAGCAGCTGAGTCAGGGGCAACCCAGGCGGCGTGTTGCAGCCGGAGCCCCGCCGACCCCATGGCAAACGCTGTTGCCACTACCAGGGCCCTGGGCTGGGACGCAGTGGAGACGGGCAGGCCTGTGTCTCCCTCCCCCCTTCCCTGTCCTCCGTGATAAACCCTTCCCCGCCGTGCCATTCCAGAGAGCGGCTGGCTTGCCGTGCCAGCCCTGCCTGAGGGCCGGGCCATAAACTGCTACCTTGCCAGCCCTGCCTGAGGGCCTGGCTTTAGACTGCTTGCCTTGCCCGCCCGGCCTAGGGGCCTGGCGCTAGGCTGCTTGCCCTGAGAAGGGCACAAGACTGCTCCCGGTGAGAGGTAGCCGGGAGGGGTAGTCCCCCTCTGAGGAGGACCCAGAGAGGGAGCCAGACCCGGACGCTGCTCCCCAGTTCCAGGGGCACGTCCACACGTGGTGGAGAATGCAGGCATAACCCGCCCCTTGCTGTCAAGGGGGCGACCCGCACCTATATTCCCCAATACAGGTCAGCATGTATCTGGACCAACTCAAGCAGTGGTGGGACGAGCTCCACCAGCAACAGCAGGCGGCCCAGCAGCAGCAACAGCAGCAGCTGCTCCAGGCGTTAGGGGTCCATCAACAACAGCTCGTCCGAGACTTAGGGGCGCAGCATCAGGAGCAGCAACGCCAATACTTCCAACAGGTGGTGGCGCTGCACCCTGGCCCTGGCAGCACGGCTGGAGGGACGATGGCGGGTCCGGCGGGAACCCTGGTGCCCCTACGACTGACGAAGCTGGGACCCGAGGACGACCCGGAAGCCTTCCTCATAACTTTTGAGAGGGTGGCATCGGCGGCCAGCTGGGCCCCCACCCAGTGGGCAACCCTACTAGCCCCCTACCTGACCGGGGTACCGCAAGCGGCTTATCAGGCACTCTCGGAGACAGAGGCCCGGGACTATACCGCGGTAAAGGCGGCAATCCTGGATGCCTTGGACATCCGCCCCAACATGTAGAA
>NW_027133519.1:0-8640 GCF_026122565.2 Emydura macquarii macquarii
TTCTCTGACTATTTCCTCTTTTTGGAGATAATCTATAAAGGAAAATTAAAATAGGACAATGGCTGTTCTCTTTCTGCTTCTTTATGATAGACACAGATGGCCATTTCATGTTAAAATTCAGATCTTGTGAGCTCTGGGAGTTACTGTGGAGGACTGGAGAGAACCAGTAAAATGATACCAGACCCAGAGCACAGTTTGAAAGCTTCAGCAATTGGTGTAGGGAAAGGGATTTTTAGCTATGTCCTTCATGTTCTTTGAGTAAAATCTTGGCCCTGCTGGAGTGAATGCAGATTTTGTTATTGACATTATCAGTTGTTGGCTGCATGTGTGTTCCCTCTGTGTGCTGCACCTGCTGTGGGCAGGTAGCCGGGACAGCAGACCTTGATTGAACTGCCCAAGAAGACCACTGACTCAGTTGAGTGGCAAATGTGCTCAGCCAAGTTTACTGTTGATAAAGTACAGTACTAGCACCCCATAAACTCTACAGGAACACTAATACATGTATGCCTGAGACAATGGACTGGTTCAGTAAGTGGCAGGACTTTCCGCTTCCCTCTAGGCCAGAGATACCTCCTCTGTAACCCCTCTTTTAAACACGGATACAAACAAGTTACTTATTACCCTTCTGACATTTCTAGTTACCAATTCTATCCCTTGGACCTGCTGGTTCAAACAAAACATTTTGATCTACCATCCTATCCTGCCCTCTTGACTATGTTTAACTTGGTTCAGTGTGTTCCTGTTGCACATCCCAGTATTGTGTTTATGCCAGGCTTTTATGTTGGGGCTTACCAGCGTCTTCTGGAATCTGCATAAATGAACACACTGTGCCTTGTACTTCTTGGAAGTGCCTGTGTTTTTTTGCCACATTCATGTACCACACAATGAACTTGTAAGCAAATGTCTGCTTTGTAACAGTGCCTGACTTTTGCTCATAACCTGACTCTTGCTAATTTTGCTTTATATCAGCAGGGCCTGACTTTTGCTCACTTTAGTTCAGGCCTCAGGCCTTGTACCAGACTCCATGTTTCAGGCTCTCTCTTTCTACTACAGACGTGAATGGAGACAGTCTTTCACCCGGGAGGTTCGCTCTACAGTCTAATGAGCACTTGGGAGAAGGATGTCTGGGTACAAGATTCAGCACCAAGTGTCACCGATCCAGCCGGGTGACCCATTTCAGCCACCCTCTGGACTGCTGTGAGGGGAAGCCAAGATTGTGTGTGCCTGGATCTCCCTGTGCTTTAAACCTTCCTGGGTCTCAGCAGGCTGCAGCACTGGTTGCTCCTGTGGTTTCTCTGGCACATTTCCTGGACACTGACTCAGGCTGCTACTCCTTCATGGAAGTGGGGATGCTCTCCACACCTACCCTAGGTTCCCAGGACTGGGGCTGACCCCCAAGATACACCAATTGTTTAAATATACCCTCTCCCAGATCTCCACCCCATTGAATTCCCTCCAGAGGCACACAGTAGTTGTGAAGCACAGAACACACACTCAACCACTTTGCCCAGAGCCTAACAAAATTGTTTTGTTATTTAAGTATACGAAGCCCAAAAGAGTACAGATCATACAAAACAATAAACATCCTGACTACAATGTCTCTCACTTCCCAGTTCACCCTTCCTTTGGGATGCATCTGTGTTCAGGAAGGCTGGCAGGCAGGGTTCCCCTGTCTCATGCAGGGTGTTGCATGCTGGATGACTTCTCCCCCATGGAGTTCCCTTCCCCAGCTCCTCTGATCTTATTCTCTCCTGCCTTATGCTTTCTCTTCCTGTCTGGCTCTTTCCCCATTCCTAAAGCCCATCTAGTCACCTTGCTGTTTTCTTCCTTCTGTATTTGGTAAATTTCCACTGCTCCAAAAAACCCTTCCCCTCAGACAAAGAAGGAAGTATCTTTTGCCTTGGGATGCAGTTACTCTTCTGCATAACTCTTGCCTGGTCAAAGCCCTGTCATTAACATTATGTGCCTCCCCTTGGTCTTCAGTCTGGAAAATACCTGGTGCATGTCCTGTCAGCAATGGTGGATCTGCATACAGAGAAGCATTTATGACAAAGCAGTTTTTTTGAGTAACATTTCATAGTAACTCCATAATATCAACCAGAAGTGGTAAGTTCTACACAGACATTCCCACAGTCTCACCCAGGGCATCTCCTGAGACCTCCAGGAAGTTCTCCAGCAAAACCAGGACAGACCAGGCTTGACACTTCTGATGTTTCTAAGGCTAAATACAAGCAAGAAAAAAGACTACTCAAGAAAAAGAAAACAAAATACCTCAGGCCCTACCAGACCGTTTTTCAGGTCACTGCTGTGTGTCCTATGAAGGCTGGGCTCGGTGCACAGTAGCTAGGATGACTGGTGCCCCCTGATGGGCAGTAGACGCTGAATAAGTCTCAGGCAGTTATTTTCTCCTCCTGCAGGTGGGGCCAATGGACTTGGGACCAAAAGTGCATCCAGAAGAAGCTGGTGTCCTTCAGTCTGAAGGTGGAACCGCCCCAGGGAGATGACGATGACACGGCAGCCACCAACATCCAGTTCACATGCTCAGATGGGAGACGGATGGCAGGCAATTCAGTAAACTGGGGTGTATTTGGCCCAGAGAGCAATCGCTGCAGCTCTGGGGCCATTTGTGGGCTCCAGACAAAGGTGCAGACAGACCAGGGCAGAGGGGATAACACGGCGCTCAATGATGTGAAGTTCTTCTGCTGTTACTAAACAAGCACCTGTCCCTGCCCATCCCCTAACACCAGCAGCTGCCCATGAAACACCATTAAAGCTTAGCACTGCTCTTACTCAGGAAGATGTCTGTGTCTTATTGTCCCAAATCAGGCATGTGAACATGTACCATCCCCACATCTGCAGGGGAAGCGGGGAGGCAGGATTTTGGGGAGAGCCAGGAGGCGAGGAGACTGAGAGACGTGTGGAAGGAGAGTAAAACCCCAGCAGCTGAGATAACGACTATGAAAAAGGGAGAAGGGAGGCATAACTATACTGGGTAAAAAGGGGTTTTTCAAGGTTTTGGGAACCAAGTAATTTTGTTGTAAAAATCGTTGAAATTTGTTGTCCAGAGAACCAAGAAATGGCTGGGGCCAAATCTTGTGTGTATGACTGATTTTCATAAAGAAACAGACAAATAATGTACAGAAGGGTAAATGATTTACAGCAGTGTGTGTTTCCAGATAATGGCATACTTCACAGGATCCTCAATAAAATGATGCAATTCCATGATTTTACATCTTGTTGAAGCTGCAAGACCAGACAACAAAGCAAGGCAATACAACATAGACATAACATGTCAGGGTGTGAGTAACCGTAATACAATAAGAGAAAGCATACATGAATAGACAGTGAGAGGGATAGGCCTAGGGAGTGGGTGGTTAATGAAAAAGCAGAGGGTTTAGATTGAATGGAAGTGTGGCATTATTTGAGCCGCCTCGACATTTTTATCCAAATGTATTTAGAAACAGAGTCCAAATTTCTTCAAATTTATATAATTGAGCTTTGTGGCAATAAACTATTCTGTCTTTGGCCGATGCTCAGTCATGTCCAAATACCACTGCTGTGTTCTGGGCATAAACCTACCCATCCATTTTTAAAAATTTGTGATCATTGAACCAAAGCTTTTGTGGCGTAGTTAAACCAGACTTAGCAGGTAAATATTTTTGGATATAATTTTCAGATGAGGTTTGGCTGCTGAATTTGAGCATTATTTTCATTCTTCTATCCACCTCTTTTCACAGCTAGCTGACGCTGGACAGTCCCACAGCATATGCATCAGGGTTCTTTTTTCTTTGTTATAGCTCCAACTAATATCAAAGGATAGGCCTTTATTCTGGGCAACCTCTGTGGTGTCCAATGCATTATGAATAAAATCTTTTGTTGTATCCAATGTAGCCTGAGATCCACAGAAGCATTTTTAACAGTACATAATTTGCTTTGTCACAGGGATGCTTTTAAGGGCTGTGATCAATCCCCTTCAGCAATTCCACAAAGAACTCCAGACTAATGGAGTTCCTCTTGTTTAGGGACCCCAGTCTTAACAACTGTCTCTCTTAACGCCCATTCAGGAAAGCAATTCCCACTATTTTAGTCACATTCTTTACTGTGCTTTAGGGGACACCATAATTAGAAACATGCCAAACAATCACTATGATGAACTAAGACTGTTTCATCACGAAAACAAAAACAAAAAATGAAAACAGGAGAGAGAATAAATAAGAGTTACTTCCATTAGAGTCTCTTTGGTATGGTTGAGGCACAGCTGGCTCTCAGCCTGGTCACTAGGCAACCCAGCAATCTCTGCTGGACCCAATGAGCACTCTCCAAATGCTGTACTTCCTGATTGGACAGGGGAGCCAGAGGTCTGCTACTTGAGCCTTGAAGCTGCTCCTCTCAGTGTTCCATTTCTACAGTTGTTCTTACTCTGTTCTCATTGCTGTTTCCTGCTCTGGCTGTTGTTCTAATCCTGGTCCCACCTTGCTCCCATCCTTGTTCCTAGTCCAGCTCCAGTCTCAGCCTGTCTGCTCTGTTCTGGTTCTTAACCCCTAGTTCTGATGGACTCTAAGCTACATTCCTGACTATGACTCCAGCTCACCCTTCAGCTTCTGACTCTGGTTCTGACCTTCAGCTTGGCCCCTTGACCTTGACTCCAGCTTCACCTGTGGACTGGTGCCTGATTCTTGGATCTTAGTTTGTCTTTACCTGAACTGCCAGCACAACGACCAGGTGAGGTCTGCTCCACCCACCAATCAGGCCATGTATGCCCCAGCAGCTTACAGGTTTGCCTCTCCATGAAGAACTTTTAACAGAGATTATACCTTCATACGTCTGCTTTGCGTGGTGGTGCTCTTCTGTAGGAAAGTTGAGAACTAGCATGTTAGTTGCAAAATTAACAGTTAGTCCTGTTCTAATGAATCATAGATAACTAAGCCAGTTCATAGATGGGCAAAGAAATTTTGTTTAAGGGATAAGTATTGTCTGCCTAGGTTACCATGGCATCTTAACTAAGCCTTATAAAGCTGATGAAGGCACCTAAATTAGTTATTCAAAAGAAGCTATTCCAGGACCTGTCTTGAGATAAGATTCATTAATTTGCCTGAGAATATTAAATTCAAGTGTTATCTTCCTTCATTAACTTATGTCCCTTTCCTCTCTCTCATGATGTTGACGTGTTGGTGATGTTATGTAGCAGAAGCAGTGATTGTCCTTGGAAGAGATGAGAATGTTGAGACAGGAGTGCCATCAAAGTTGAGAGATGGGAGCAGAGGGCGCTGCCTGCCAGAGAGAGAGAGAGAGACACTTTTACGCCCCTTTCTGTAGTTTCACGGGAGGTAGAAAACACACCCCTTTTAGGGTCGTGGCTGGATTTAAATATTAGCGGCTGTCACTCCCTTCCTTGGCTTAATACCTTCATGCATGGTTCTGTTAGTATTTTCAGCTCGTGAATATGCAATTTAACATGGTTTTAATTGTCTTTGTTCTTGTGGAGGCAACTGTCATCTTTAACCTTCACAGTTTCAACTCTTTTTTGTACTCAGTCCATTTTCTGAAATATTTTAGTTTCATCAGGTTTAAATGGAGTTGAACTATTGTTTCAAAGAAATCAAAACACTCTTATATCATATGTAGCCCAAGGTCCAGTGTGCTTCGGCAGCAGTGGGAGCTACAAGTTGTGGACTACAAACTGCGGCATGTTGAGAGAACTTCTTGTCTTCTGCCAGGAAATACCCTCTGCCCTCCCCGCTCCCAGCAGGAAGTTTCAGCACTGATGGAGGCTGGGAACATGTGGTAGGCAAAGAGAGAGGAGGCCGATGGACTGTAATCCTGGTCTATGTTTCCTGGCAGAATAAAACCTTGTTCCTGGTGGTTGTTCTGAGTAGATCTGGTCTCAGGTGAATACACACTGACATACAACGCAGAGGAACCTCAGGCCCAGTTTCCCAAAACTGTGTAAAAGTCACAAGGCAGATTTTCCCTATCTTGAACTCTCTCATGCTGGGCTAGTAGACAGGAGGGGCTACACTTACATAAATGTCTTGTGGCTCTCAAAATAGTCTGTCTAAACTTGACTCATTCTTCAGGATAGTCTTTCAAACTTAAATAACTTATTGAAGAAGTTATTGTCCTTCCTTCTTAACAGTCTTTGGAGAGATGATTCTTGATTTTCTGGACTCGTCAGGAGTTGTGTAAGCCTTGCCAGATAATTAATTAATAACAATATTTTTGTACTCATGACTTAGATCGATAACTAGTGATAACATCAAATTACCTTCCTGTTTATATAGCAATATTTCTCAGGCAATTATTATTTAAGGCTTGCATTGAAATACCAAATGTTTACAAATAAACACCTTAAAAAGCTTATACCATTTCTAAATGTTTAAAGAATAAATGAAGCTTTCTACAAAACATTTCCCAACTATACACTTTTCCCTTAAAGATACATGAAGACTATAGAGTATGTATAAAATAAATCAATTTGAATAGGAATATTCCTATAATTTTTTAATTTAAAACGCATGTTTCACTTTGAAAAAGAGAGAACAGGGAGAGAGAACCATGGTTCAGCTTTGGTGCTTTGACAAACCAGGTGCTATACATCATCTATCTTCAAAATCCTAGAAGGGAGAAGACCTTCACACTGCTTAACAAGAGGGAGACATGTTCTTGCAGCACTTTCTGCCAGTCTCTTACAGGGGCACATCTATACCTAAAACTAAATCGACCTAGCTATGTCGCTCATGGGTGTGGAAAAATTCACACCCTCTTGAGAGATGTAGCTTAGCCAACCTAGGTCCTCTGTGATAAAGTCAAATCAGATGACTGCAAAAGGGTATTACTATTTGTGATCCAGGAAGTGGGTGGGCATGTGCCCGCCCACTGCTAAAGGCCCCTCCCCCTGAATTGGAGGAGTCACTGGACCCAGGACACAACTAATTTCTTGGGACAAAGAATGAAAAAAGGAGCGGGCATGGGGGTCACAGGCTCAAACGAAAGGAACCAGAATGGGACACTGATCAGAGAACCGCAGACAGCACCCACTGCTCCCGGAAGGTGTCAAGGGAGCCAGCGGACGCTACCCAGAGGAATTCTGCCCAGATGCGTGAGTGGACAGAGGAACGGAAGTAGGCCCCACAGTCAAAGAGTGCCCCCCTCCAGCCAACCTCCTCTCCCTGGTCTTGTAGATGGCATTTTGGCCAGCGCTAGGAGGAGGTTGATGAGGAGGTCCCGCGACTTTGTGGAGCCACTTATGGGGTGTGCGTATAAAAATATGTGTGGGGAAAAGTGCAGCCAGAATCTTGACAGGAGGTTCTGGAAGAGCCGGAACAGGGGCTAATCCTGGCACATTCGAGGTAAATGTCTCCTCACATCACAAAAAGAGCAGGTGTCAGGGTGAGGGGTGAACCGTGCCAAGTACACGCCCATGCTTACGGCTCCATGAAAGAGATGCCAACTGATATTCCCGGCGGCAATGGGGTCAAGGTAGAGTAAAGAGATTGTCCCTCGGCGCGGTTCAAAAGAGGACCAGCTGCAGGTTGTGCAGCCGGCTCAGTGCAATGGGAGAGGGCAGCTGGGGGACTCGCAGGGCAGTGGCCCGAGTGAAAGAGCTGGAGGGCTGGGACTGAGAAGGGGAGGGAAGTGCCCTCTCACAAGACCATACCGAGGTAAACCCAAGCAGCGGGAGGCAAGGCTGCCCTCACCTCCTGGAGTATGCGCCAGGTGGTTCGAATAGTGGAGCACCACATGTGCTGAGCCAGCGCCTAGGAATCCACCCAGTCCCCCAGGTGGTATTAGAGATCTCTGATCTTGGTGACTTCTGCCAGGACCAACCTCCGTCGCACGGAGGGGATCTCCGCCACCTGCACATGGAGTTGGGGGTTGTGTAGCGGGGCTCCGTGAGGAGATCCTCCCCTCGGTGATCACAAGGGGCCTGGAGACCGAGACCAGCTTCCAGGTCCGGAGGAGGTCCTGGTAGAAGACCAGCAGCTCGGAGAGGTCTCGCGGAAGGCCTCTCGGATGGAGATAAAGGAGCTGCCGGTCATATCGGAGCCCTCAGAGGCAGGGGAGGAAGGTGTGCGCTAAGTGGCTCCATGCCGCACTACCTGAACTGTAAGGCAGTCTCTGTTTTATAGTTAGAAAAGACTAGCAGGATCTTATTCAGGGAGACAAGGCAATATGCCACATTTGTTATACATGTAAGAAAATCAAAAAGCAGTCACATTCACACACACATTCATAAAGTTCTGCAAGCTGGTGTGATATAAATACCATTCCTTTTACGCGTTGCTCTAGCAAGCCTAGTGGCCAACGAGGCTGGGCACGTGGAGGGAGCCAGGCCTCTGTCAGACGTGAATCTGATGCTCCAAGATGACAATTGCAGAATGAGACCCAAAGTTTCAATGTTTTTACACATCTTTTATACTTGCTGCTATCATGTAAGTCTATGGGCCTATGTCATGCTGCCTCTGGGTTCAGCATCGTTGTTAGTCACCAGCTAATCGAAAGCATGACTCTTCTCTTAATTCTAGACTTTATTTGTTCCCAGGGTGGATCCTTCTGTACTTTAAGGTCGTTAATTTGCACTTTAGGGTCATTGATAGGTATTTTTTGGCCTCAGGGTTAGGATGACAGTTGGTGTCTTCA
>NW_027133520.1:0-8602 GCF_026122565.2 Emydura macquarii macquarii
ACTGTATCAGGGTATGTACACACTGACAGCCGCAAATTCACCACTCTCAGATCAATCTATCTGGATCGATTGAGTGGCAGTGAAGACCCACTCAATCACTCCGGAAGTCGATTCAATTAAACCACCTCCTCAAAAGGTGTAGCACTGAGTCGACGAAAATGCATTTCTTGTCGGCGCAGAATAGTGGAGACGGCACGCTAAAGGGAAGTTAGGAAGTCGACGGGAGTTACGCAAGCTACTCAGAGTAGGTTACATAACTCCTGCGACTGCTGCCGAATTTCCCGGTAAGTGTGTACTGAACCTCAGTCTGAGGTAAAACATAAAGTAGGGAGTCATGGTATGGAGAGATGCAAATGGGAACAGTAACTTCCCATGAGGGGACGCGTATGTGGTTTGGTCCTTTACGGGGTGTATACATGATTAGGGGAGGTCCTGAAGTCTATAAAACTCACATTGAATGTAGGATGATGAAGTGAATGAATGTGTTACAAATGGAGCAAGAAAGATTGTGGTGTCTTTTTTTTCTTTCTCCCCTTTGCTTGACTGAAGCATTTTTCTGTTCAAGTTCCTTTCTCACTTTCTTTTGGAAATCAAACCATCACTGGGGAGTGCTGACATATGGGACTTAATCACATGGGTTGCCTTAACAATAGCTGGCCAGAAGAGACTGGGCTAATTACGCTGGATTAATCCTGAAAAACCAGGTGGGGCTTGTTGAGGAAAGCAGAGTCTGAGGCCTATCAGGATAAGAGAAGGGCCAGATAAAAACAGGTCCCCTGAGTCTGGGTGGGGCAATCCAAATGCTGGAAGCTATTGACCTCCAGAACCTGAATGCTCGATCAGATGCTGGGGTTAACCTGGGAGGTCTGCAGGCTGGGGAACCTGAATTTTGGCTTTTGGTTTTGTGTTTGGAGTGTTTGGCTGCACATTCCTTCCTAGCCCAGGCGAGGAGAGATAAAACTTTTAATTTGCCTTCTCAGAAAGCACCTGTGACTTTTGTTTTGTGAAAAACAAACCCACCACTTTAGTTATAGAGTTTAAGGCCAGAAGGAGCCACCAGCTCATCTAGTCTGAACTCATGTATATCACAGCACCCACAGACTAAACCCAACAACTACAGTGAGACCAAAGTGTTGCAGTCCTGTATAGAGACATCCCTGTGACAACTCTGTAATGAAGTCACCTCTCAATCTTTCTGATGAGCTAAACAGATGGATCTCATTTCAGTGTCTCATTATAAGGCATTTCCTGCAGCCCTCAAATAATTGTCGTGGCTCTTCTCTGCACTCTCTCCACTTTTCCAATATCCTTTATAAATGTGGACACCAGAACTGTATTCCAGTGTCGGTCTCACCCATGCCATATACAGAGGTAGAATCAATTGCCTACTCCTACTCGCCACCTATTATTTACCACTGTGCCAATCATTGTGTCATCTCCAGATTTTCACAGCACTGATTTTTGTAACTACTTCCAGATCATTGCTGAAAATGGTGAATAGTGTCAAGTGCAGTACTGATGTGGAAACCCACTCCAAACACCCCATTCAATCAGGATTCAGCATTAATAACTACTTTTGGAGCTCTTTATCCAGTTAACATGTGCTTTATCGTTATTGCATAGGGCTAATTTTTAATCAGAAAGTTGTACAGTAAATCAAACGCCTTACAAAAGTGTAAGTATAATACATTTACACAGCTACTTTATCAACCATTCAGGATTGTTGGACAAGACGTATTTTCCATAAAACCATATTGACTGCCACTAGCTACATTCCTATCCTTTAATTCTTTGTTAACTGAATCCTGTACCCGCTTGTCTGTTATTTTAAACAGGACTGATGTCAAGCTAACTGTTTTATAGTTAACCAGGTCATCCCACTTGCCCTTTTTTAATATTAGCACAATATTAGCACTCTTCAGGCTTCTGGAATTTCCCCAGTATTCCAAGTTTTATTAAAAACGAATATCAGCAGGCTAGAAATCTTCTCAGCCTGCTCTTTTAGAAGACTTTGGTGCAAGTTATCTGGCCCTGCTGATTTTAAAATGTTTATCCCCAGTAGATAGTTTAACATCCTCTTTAGTTACCAATGGACTGGAAAGTATTTCATCATCCTTGTGTGATCTGACTACAACATCCTGCTTCTTTCCAATATAGAACAAAAATATTTATTGAACACTTCTGCCTTTCCTGCATCATTATTAACAATTTTACCATCTCCAGCTAGAGTCAGTGAAATATTTTAGAAGAGTGAACATAGAGTATTTTAGAAAAACAAAGGGACTTTTTTGTGGAAGATCCACAAAGCCATAAACCACTGATATTTGCCTAATATTGTACTTGTTGAACACAATTTGACCGGCTAGATTGATCATAATGATGGGGACATTGCTCGGTGTTCTTGCTGGTAACTGTGTCCTGATTGTATTTGAAGGTGGAGCGGCAGATCTGAGGCTGTTCAACGGAAGCAGCGCATGTATTGGGAGAGCGGAGATTGAACATAATGGTCAGTGGATGAAGCTCTGTTTTGCTGCCTCTCATGCTAACGAAATTTGCCAGTATTTGAGATGTGGAGTGGCAGTTGGTGTCCATCATGGTGCCCATTTTGGAGATGATTCCAGACCATACTTGATGGTAGGAGATGTATGTCAGCGTAATAAATCAACAATCTGGGACTGCAGACTGGAAAGCCTGAATTCAGAGTCAACTTGCTCTCATCCTTTCTATGCTGGAGTGACCTGCTCAGGTAAGAAATCAGCCATCCTGCCACTTGTATATATCCAGCCCAGAATCATTTCTTCCTGGAAGTGACAGGTTTCTTTGGTTTCTAGGCAGGGGTGGGCGTAGGTGAGAGGGGAAAGACTACAAGGTCCAGAAAACAATTGAGTATGGGGGACAACAAATGCACATACAGGAAAGGCGTACGGGTGCTTGAAGTTACGGGACTGACTGAAGCAGTAAGGGATTAAACCCCAGGACCATGGGGCTGGGGTGGGGAAGAGGAGGGGTGAAGTATGTGATCCAGTGTGGGGGGGAGAGGGTTATTGGTTTTTAGAAAAGGTGGTTACATCTGTGAATTTGACTCCCTGCCGAACTCTGTCTGTCTGTTTAGTCTATCCCAGTTTAGGCTTTTCTGTAGCACTTATAACCGCAGCAACTATATACGACCTCTCCTACTCCTACACTGCTGGGCCAGGATAGATTGTCTGCAGTCTAGAGCCGTGGCCATATTAATTCATGCATATGTATTCAAAGTTGAACACGAATATTTAAACAAATCTGCCAATAGATTTTCGAGGCACTAGGTAGGTGAGGTAACATCTTTTATTGCACCAATTTCTGTTGGGGGAAGGTACACACTTTTGTGCTTCACAGAGCTCTTCTTCAGGTCTGGGGAAGGGAACTAGAATGTCCGGTTAGATTTCTGAATATTTCTGGAGCTGGGATTGCTAAGGAATTGAGATATGATTGAATCAATATGGAAATAACCCACCAATTTCATTTCTTAGTATTTGATCAGCTGTAGATACTGCTCTGTTACTGTCCTGCTATTGTTACATGATGAGAGGGATTCCATTACATTCCTTCTCTCTCTGTTTGTGTTTATTATATAAATCTTCAAAACAAAACCCCAAAATGACAGTCACAATTCGGAAAATCAAAACCACTAAAAAGAACCCATCCGTACCCGATTAGTTTGAAATCTGAGGTTCCAGTGCAAAGACACAGAAGTCTGCTCTGTGTGCACATTAGGGCACAGTGAACCAGACTGTGATGATCTTACTTACAGTGAGTAGAACCTTACTCTGTGAATAGTCCCACTTAAATCAATGGCGTAAGTTGCTACTCAACATGCGGCAAAGTGGTACAGTTGGTTCCGAAAAGATTAATTTAAATCTCCTATCTTAGTCAATAAAACACTATGCCAGCTGCGTGTCTAACATCTTCTGAACCAGCAACACTCTCTGTAGGTGCTTCTTCCCTTTGGTCCACCACATTCTGACACAACCAAACTGCAATAGATTGTGTTCAGTGACCACAAGCAAAATGATGTGACGTGGGTGAATTATTTCAGTCTGACTAGCAAATCCAAATAAAACTGGAGGATTTGTATATGACTCCTAGTCAGCCATGTTTCACCGGTTATTTCCAGAGACTATTTTAGACTGAATATGGTCAAAATTCACAGGATTAGTTTGCGAATGATTTACAAAGTCATAAAGTTCTGACATTTGCTTAATATTTATTCATCAAATATGATTTGACCAGCTCCACTAATAATAATAATTGTGCTGTGGCTCAGTGGTCTCTCCAGTAATTCTGTCCTGATTCTACTTGAAGGTGCAACTGCTGATCTGAAGCTGGTCAATGGAAGCAACCAATGTGCCGGGAGAGTGATGGTTCAGTTTGGTGAGCAGAGTCTCGTGGTGTGTTATACTGTCTCACCTATGAAACATGCTGCAGTAGTTTGCAGACATCTGCAATGCGGTTCTGTAGTTAGTGTCCATAGTGCTGCCCATTTTGGAGAAGATTCCACACCATACTTGGCGATAGGAGATGTTTGTGATGGCAGTGAGTCAACAGCTTGGGACTGCAAAAGGGAAATCCCGAATATAAATTCAACATGCCCTCATCCTTTCCATGCTGGAGTGAGCTGCTCAGGTAAGAAATCAGCCATCCTGCTATTTGTCATGAAAGAAAAGAAACTGAATTCAGAGTTTGTTCCATTCCCGCAAACTAATGAAGTGGGTAAATATGATCAGATCCTGAAATTATTACTGTCATGTGATAGTGAGCAAATCCCCGTGTAATTCCCAACTCTGACATCTTTAGAGTCCCCTTTATTAACCTCACTGCAGTTGTCTTAATACCACATTTCTAGTTTCTAGTCTTTGTGAGTGGGTTGAAAAGTTCGAACAAGTGACCCCTAATGGCTCAGAAACCAGGCAAAGAAGAAGAATCCTAGTGTGCTTCTCTAAAATCCCCATACCGTTCACAGCATGTCCCTCTGCTCCAGGATCTCATCTGCAAGGGCCCTGCCTTCTCCACATTTAGTCCCTCTTAGAACCCAGTATTGCCCACTCATGCAATTTTTTCCCCAAGTGACATAACTGTGGCTGATCTGGGGTCCCATCATAGACGAGACAAGAGGAGCCATCCGGAGCCTTCTGAGTGGCTGGCTGCCCCACTTGCCCACCTCCTGGGGAAGAACAGTCAATCACAGCTGCTTCAGGAAGGACTCTTTTCCTCTCCCCCTCCCTTCAACAACCCAAAGCCATTCTCATTGGAGGGTGGGGGAGCAAGGAGCCAGCGGCGCAGGGTGGCTCTTGTCTTCCCCCCACACATTTACCCCATCTGCTGTGAGCAACAGGGACCCTCTCTGCAGCACTGGCCGAGGAAGGGGTGGAGCTCCCTGTGATCATCTGGAGGGTTCATTAAAGAATAAACTATTGAACGAGTAAGGAATAGAACTTTAATAACACAGATGGACGTGACTCCCAGTTGTGCAGCTGGGAGCAGCCATATTAGATGTGATATAGGGCACATCTCCCAATTCACACAACACTGTCCCATGCTAGGGAGCATCTCTAAATCACAGTCTTCTACAGCATCATTCTGAGCTTTCCTTCATTAATTTTAGCTGCCAAAACACTGAGGATGCATCCAATTTACTGAAATATCGAGCATTTGCCAACGGAACCATAATCTCTCCTCTTGTTGGTAGTTTGAAATGTTCTCTTTGTACAGCCTTGTTGAGGTCTCTGGGATCTAAGCATATGTGTAGCTGGCCGGTGCTTTTTTCCACGAAGACTAGGGAGCTCCCCCATTCTGTTGGCTCCTCTGCTCTTTGTGTTACATGCATAGCTTCCATCCTTGCAAGCTCAGCCTTCAGTTTATCACAGAGTGGAAATGGCCCTTTCTCCATGGATGAATAACTGGAGGGATCTGCTTGTTTTTCTGGATTGCATGTTCACCATGCAAGCAACCCAGTCCCTGGAACAGGCCCTGATATTTCTGAAAGAATGCCTCAGAGCCAGGTGCAGTGTAGCATTGTAGTCAGAGCACACTTTTTACCAAATTGAGTTTCTCATATGCAGCCAAGCCCAAAATTGGTGTCACTTCCCGTCTCTCTGGAGTTCATTCTCCTCGGTTATCAGGCCTTTTACCTTTACACGTCCTAGGGTGGAGTCACACCATTTCTCCCTCTCTCAGACCAGGTGCTTGGATTGCAGCACCCCTGTTTACTAACTGTGTTATTAGGCCTGACTGTGTCCAGTCACATGCCAACCTTCCCTTCAGGAGCTGTGAGCAGTGTGTGTACAGTGACTCAGAACAGCTTCTTCAAAACAAAGTATTATTTAATCTCAGCAACAGGAATCAGGCAGAACAAGAAAAAGAGTTTTTACACCACAAATATGCTTCTAGCTTACCTACAGTTTAGCATCTGCCTTAAGGATTAGGCAGGTCCAGCTGCTTAAGATTTAAGACACGTCCTCTAGGGCCCGTCTCTGTGTCACTTTACTCCTCTTGAGCAGGAACCTGACCACTCTCTCCTCCTGCTCTTCAGGGACACTCCTTTTATCCATTTCAAAGCTTTTTTGTTCCAGTTTCCCATTTGGATCTCCCCACACCCCACTCCGCCTCATGCCAAGCCAAGCAACTGATGTCAGCAGGGACAGGGGTAAAACTTAAGAACATAAGAGTGGCCATACTGGGCCAGACCAATGGTCCATCTAGCCCAGGATCCTGTCTTCTGACAGTGGTCAAAGCCAGGTGCTTCAGCAGGAATGAGCAGAACAGGTGATCATCAACTTCAAAGGTGTTGTCACCGGTATTGTCTCCTAGGGCCAGTGAATGGTTATCTAAAACCATTGTCTTGTTTTTGTGGAAACAAACCATCAAGGTCTGATTTAATCTTCAAGGTAGGCATAGACTGCAAAATGTTTGTTCTTTACATGGGTTAGCTAATCCACATTAGTTAACTGGAGTTCAAATAGCAGTGAAAACATGGCAATTTGCCTTTGGACTTAGCTCCTATCAAGCCCAGGGCAGCCTGAAGTTGAATTTGAGCTGCTAATCTGAGTTAAAAGCTGAATTGCTATGTCCTCGCTGATATTTTAACCCAAGTTAGTTAACCGGAGTTAAGAACACACCTTTTTATGCACAGTACACACACCCTTAGTGATCCTGTAGCAGACCACACAACAAACAAAGAAGCAAATCTTCATAAAATAATACAGGCATCTCTCACATACTTCACAACTCTGACAGTAGCATTAATTTCTAAATAGTGACAGAAAGCTCCATATTTCAAGAACAGAGACTTAATTACAGGTACCTTTTTAATGTACTCATTGCTATATCCAGGCTTCCTAAACATTGTTATGAAAAAGTTTGGAAAATATCTCCATCCACTGAAAGGTGTACTGAAGAGTATGGAGTGTCACTGTAACATTCATTGACGGATTGACTGACTCTCTAGGTTACTCACAGCCCCGGCTGGTCGGAGGAGACAGTCCCTGCTCAGGGCGTGTGGAAGTAAGGCTTGGTGAAACATGGGCTACAGTCTGTGATGCACACTTTGATCTCAAAGCTGCCAGTGTTATCTGCAATGAATTACAGTGTGGAACAGCTTTGTCTACCCCAGGAGGAGCTCACTTTGGAGAAGGAGACGGGCTGATCTGGACTGAAGAGTTCCAGTGTGCAGGGAATGAGTCCCACCTCGCGTACTGTCCCAGGAGATCACGTGTGAATCAGACGTGTTCACACGCTTCTGATGCCAGCGTCATATGTGCATGTAAGACTTGGTGATTGATCCCCTGACTTCCCGTTCTTTAACTATTTGGTATAAAATAGCACCAACGCTTCTTCTCTAAACCCCTTCTCTCTTCTCCCAGGGCACACCGGGTTCCGGCTGGTGAATGGCAGCACAGAGTGCTCAGGGAGGGTGGAGATCCAGATTCGTGGTGTCTGGGGAACCCTCTGTGACTCACACTGGGATCTGTCTGATGCCAACGTTTTCTGCCATCAGCTCGACTGCGGATTTGGTCTGTCAACTCCGGGAGGAGGGCATTTTGGGAAAGGGACGGGCCACGTCTGGACCGACACGTTTCATTGTAAAGGGACTGAACCCTATTTGAGAGGTTGCCCTGTGACTGCCCTGGGGGCCTCTCAATGCCCACATGACAATGATGCCAGTGTGATTTGCTCAGGTAAGTGCGAGAGAAATGCTGCATTCATGACACCTGCCCCTCGGTGTGTGATACTGCTCTCCAGAGCAGGGGGAGAGGAAGAATGATCTACGTTATACAGTACAATTGTATAGGTTGTACAGTACAATAGTAGTTACTACCTGGAGAAATTCCTGTATTCCCCGATAAATACTTCAGCAACTTTGGCTGCTCAGTGGAGACCAGTTTATCATGGAAGATATTAAGATTGAACATGAAGAAAAGGAGCATTTGCCTGTCACAGAAAGGAGCAGCTGGTACAGAGCTAGAATTCATCAGACTGATACAGAGAGTGCCCCTAATGCCTGCCCCACCTCAGGAAAACCCTGATTCATTTGGAAATGCCACATTGGCTCTGTATCGAGCAGAGG